>NW_026555304.1:13020000-13184205 GCF_021234165.1 Pteronotus mesoamericanus | reverse complement strand
AAGTAATGCCATGGAAAACAATAGCATATTATTTATATTTCTTTACAGAATGATTTAAGAATGTTAAAACATTTTTGGGCACTTTAAACATTAAATTTAAGACATATTTTTTGATAATGGAAGAAAGTTGAGTGGGAGTGGGAAAATGTTTCTGTTTAATAGAGCTGTAGTTGGTTAAATGGGTGTTATGTGTCTCTGTATGTTGGAAATTTTTTCCTTAAAAACACTCAATATAACAAAATATCTCATTCTTAAAAGGAATAATACCCATTGTTTAAGTTTTATAGTAAATAAACTATGCAGTTTGTGTTTAAGGATCATATTGTGAAATATTACTATAAATTAAAAACAAACTCATATTGAACATAATTAGATGCCCAGAATATGAGAGAAACACTAAAACCAAGCCTCTGCTGTGAGACTAGTTGATTTAGGCCTTTTATTTTAAACTCAGTCCAGAACATAGCTGTATACTTATCATTAAATCGGATGGTATGTTTTGTTCTGTTTAAAATTAATTTATTCATTCCTTAATTCTCTGTCACTGTCACTGTTACAGTTATTCTTGCTCTTCCCTTCACATAGAGTTGGCATATAGCTTGAATTACTATGTAACAATGAGGCTCATTTATGTGTGCTCCCAAATACAATTCTTCACTCACTCAGGCTTAGAAACCTAAGCAAAGGGTACTTGAATGTCTTCTTTCATAATTTCCTCCCTTTCCTAATTACCTATCTTGAATACATTATTAAAACCCAATAGGTTTGTGCAGTAGTTCTCAATAATTTGTGTTTCTGACACTAATGAGTCCTGGGACTTTAAGTGGCAAAGGCAATGGAATTTCTGGTTAACATATTTTTAAATTTATAACCCCTTATGATTGTTTAAATAGACTTGTTGAGTACTGTATCTGTATTAATTTACATGCTCAAAAGCTCTTAGAGATTTTCATTAAACCTACAAAGTTTTGCTCTGGCCCGGTGGCATATTTAGTTAGAGCATTATCCCATATAACAAAAGATTTGTAGGTTCTGCGGGCAGTCAGGGCATACACCTAGGTTGTGGGTTTGATCCCTGGTCAGTCTCACATATGTGATTCTCCCATATGTCTGTCTGGCTGTCTGTCTCTCTAAATGTGATGGGAGAATGTCTTCTGATAAGGATGAAAAAAGAACCCACAAAATTTCTGTATTGCTGGCTTGAGATTTCATTATTATATTTCCCTATTCTGGTTTGACGGGCTTTGTCATATGTGTGTGTATGCATTCATGCACACATGTATACATTTTTATATGTAGGTACATATACATTTTTATGTATATGGTACATATGCATGAGTATGTGTTATGTTGAAGCAAAAGTTAAATGCTTAAAATATAAGGTTCCATTGTAACAGCATGTCACAGTAGAAAGAAAAGTTTTGAGAAATGTTGATCTAACCTAAAATTACCTATCTAATTGGACAGACAGACAAAATTCTATGTCAAATCTGTTTTAACTCAGTACTCAGAATATAATTATTAATTCATAGGGGTTTTAAATTATATTATTTTGCACAAGACACACCCTTCTTTATCAGGTCTTTAAATATTTTAAGACATCTCTTCAGTCTAAACCCAGTGTTAATACAACACCTACTTCCACCAAAACAAAACAAAGGCACTTTGAATTTTCTAGTTTTCAGTTCCAAGCATTCCTGTTAATTTTTTTTCCAATATAAGTCTTTTTCCTTCTAAAATTTATACCTCTACATTACCTTCTTACCATTAAACTTGTTTCTAGTAGTTAAGATTATGCAGTCAGAATACCTGGATTTGAATAGAGTTTCTGTATTTTTCCTACCTATGAAGTTAAAATTCACTGAGTCTCAATTTCTTCAATGATAATATTGTAATAATAATACTCATTTCAATAAATTAACAGCAAATTAAATTAGTATCACCTGTAAAGTTTTTATAACCATACTTAGCATTTAATAAATACTCAGTACATTTTAGGCATTAAATTGTCAGGACCTTACTAGGTTTTCCCATTATCACTGGAAAAAATAGTTTCCTCTTATAATCTTGAGGCAAAGCTGTATTCCTTATTCAGTAACTTTGACTGTCATCATAGAAGCACTGTTCTTTCATCTACCACATCATCTCCTTTTGTGCTTAACTGTTCTCATCTTTTGCTTCTATGCCTAGGTCACCTCTTCTTAACATTGAAATTTAAAATTTAAATATAAATTAAGATTTAATTAATAAGATTAGGCAAAGATTTTGTAAATATTAGACATGAAATTCTTTAAGTATAAATAATTTAAAATGATAAATTGTACATCATAATTAAAAACTCTTATTCTTCAAAAGACACTATTAAAATACATAGATAAGCCACAGACTGAGAGCAAATATTTATAAAATAGATACCTACAAAAGAACACATCCAAAATTTCAAATCACTGACTTATTTTATTGTCTTATTATAAATTTTAAATATATATTTAATCATTTAACTTATAAATATAATTAACATATTTAATCTGATGAGTTATTTAAATAACTATAAGACATATGTTCATTTGATTTATATTAATTATTAAAAGAATATTAATTTATAATTTACTTAAAATATAAAATATTAACTGTAAACATTTGAAATCCATAAAAATTGGTGACCAATAAAGAAGGCAAAAGACACTGAAATCACTGAAAGAGAGATCAATGACAGATACATACATGAAAAGATGTTCAATATTTTTAGGCATTACAAAAATGTAAATTTATTTCACAGTGAAATGCTACTGCATATCCACTAGGGCAGCTAAAAGAAAAAAACAAACAAACTAAGGGAAACATCATTAGAAGGTTGTGGGGAAACTAGAACTCTCATTCTTCCAGAAGAAATGTAAAATGTTACAACTTTGGAAAGCATTTGGCACTTTCCTAAAAAGTTTAAAATATACCTACCCACCATACAACCTCACTTTACAGCTAGGTATTATTTTTTAAAAAATATATTTAATGATTCCAGAGAGAGAAGAAGCAGGAGAAACATCAATGTGAGAGAAACATCAATTGGTTGCCTCTTACAAGCACCACAACCTAGACATGTGCTCTGATCAGGAATTGAACCTATGACCCTTCAATTTAAGGGATGATGCTCCAACAAACCAACCCACACTGGCCAGGGTCCTCCGTTTTATTTATAAGGAATAAAAGCATATATTCACTCAAAGGCTTGGATATAAATATCTATAATCACTTTATTTGTAAAGCCCCAAAGTGGAAACAACCCAAATGTCCATCAAGAGGTAAACATATAAACAAATAGTGGTATAACATATAATGAAATACTTCTCACCAATAAAGAGAAATGAACCATTGATACTTTCAACAACATGATTGAATTTCAAAATCATTATGGTAACTGAAGGAAGCTAGACAGAAAAGAACATATAATGTATGATTCCATCTAGTATATGTAGAAAATAAAAATAAACTTACAATGAGAGAAACAAAATTGATAGTTGTGAATGGACAGTAGTGGAGAAAGGGATAGATTACAAATGATACACTTTAAATAAAGTGCATTTATTGTGCATCGATTTTATTTCCATAATCTTTTAAAAGTTACTTCGACTTTGTGTTTCTATAACTATGGCAAAATAACAATGATAATGTCTACTATTCAGTACACTAAATTCCCTTACTGACCAGGGTGAATTTTTTCACATCTTGTTTCAGTCTTTGTTCCCCCCACAACAGTGCCTGAGACAAACAGTCTGAGCACAAGTGCAAGTTTTCTATCATGATCTTAGGAAACTACAATTACAAGGGAGACTGGAAGTCAAACAGGAAAGAAGGTAAAGCCCATCCATGGGTAGCTGCCATGACCCATTTCTCTGGATATCTCCAAGAAGCCTTTAAATGGTCTCACTGTATTTACTGGTGTGTGCATGCACTACATCAGCTAATGGGGTCCATGGGCCTCCCACATGAAGCTGAATCAAGATCCCTATCAGGATACACTTCTTTGAGTCAATGTGAGCTAAACAGTGAGACGTGGCATAGCAGACACCTGACACACATTCTTAGAAAACAAGAACTGTTAGTATAGCCATTTTAACTATGGCTAAATGAAAGAATGGATAAACATAATAATTTATCAAAGGTCAAATGTTTATAGGTGGTAAACTTGATTCCAAGACCAATATACTTAATAAGTTAACTTCTTATCCGTTTTTTCCCAGAACTATTTTTTCACATACAAAATGAATTTCAAATCAATGTCTCCATGAAGATATTTATTATCTATGGGAGTAAAGTACAGACAATGCTCATAAAGCTAAAATGGTCCTTGACTACCACTCTCATATGCTCCAAAATTTTTTCCAAATATTTTCCTGTATCGGTTACATATGTGTATATATGTAACAGAAGATAATTTATATGCAGACATCCATTAAATGCATGCATTCTCTCATTATTCCTAATTTTTGTAGGATATACCATCATATTGCATTATATTTTGATTACTCCCATTCATGCATATAGACATTTTCAATTTTACTATATTAAAAATTGCTGTATATAATTATAAATTCTTCTTTGTATTTATGTATACTATATATTTTTTCAAAACCACATCAACAAGTAAAAGAGCTTTGTTCAAGGATACATTCCTCAGTTAAATGGAACATAAAAACCAAATTACTCTTTAGCCTATAACTAATTTCCTAAATCTCTAAATGATATATATTGTGGAAATGATATCACATATCATGTCTTTGCTAACTTAAAAATCATTTTAGGGGCTTTAACTTTATGCAGAGTTATAAATCTCTGAATAAAGCTAACATTTCTTCTGTGTAATACTAAATTTGATTAATTGTGTATTTACTACTATGCTAATCCACCTTGAAGGGATAAGGAAAAATAGAAAGTCAGTCTAAATAACAGTATTTCAGCTAATGAATTTCCATGTCACTTCACTATTACCCAGGCAGACTCTATAGTCAGTTTTAAGTAGCCAAGCTGCATTTGTGCTCGAAGACTAATATTAACAGAAGATGGACTGTAAACTTAAAAGTTATTGGTTTCCTCCAGATAACAGACTGCAGTAGAGCAGAAATTGCACGTGAAAGTATTTTCTAATTATATGTGAAAAGTGAAATATTAATGATTACAAGCATAATTTTCTCAATGAAGTGAGTTCAAGCTTATCTGTGTCTGTCAAACAACAATTTAATCACACAGTTCTAATATTTTCTATCCTATACATCAAGAGAAATTAATAATCTTTAATTGGGATTTATTTTCCCACCTTTTAGTTGAATTAATCATCATAACACATATGTTAAGAGACTATTAGGAGTGAACTTAAAACCAAGAAAAAGTTTAATAATTTATCAAGTTTGTTTTCCCATTAAAAGCATCCATAAATGCATTATTATAATTACATTTTACCTTTTTATAAAGACTTCTATAAATAAAGGATGTACATTCTTAGGAATGAAGGTTTTTACTTAGTTTATTTTATAGGAACAGTCTGTTTATCCACAATAGAATTCATTTTTTGAAGTCTGTGATAAACATATTTCTTTCATTATTTGGACACTGTGAAGTGTAAGGACTAACATGTGTCCTGCTTTCAGCATCTGCAGAAAATATTACCATGTGCCTACTGTATATGAGTATCACAATCAGTTTTAATTTCTACTTCTGTTGTTCTCTTATGTCCTTTGCAAAGTCTTACTATAACTACCATTTTAAATTCTGATTATCTTTGAAGAATTATCAATAATTTTTGGAATACAGCTAATACTGTATAGTGTTGTAGATTGTATTATTGACCTTAATTTTTCATTCTTTTCTGCATCTACGTCTTTTGTCAAGTGAGTTTGGATTTCCTCCCCAAGATTTTGGGTTCAACCATGTGTCTTGCTTTGGTCAACTGATTGAAGCAAATACAAATTGTGCCAGTTCAGAACCTAGGCACTAAGAAGTCTTATCAATTTCAACATTCATTCTTGTGCTGCCATTGCTTTGGGAAGAATATTCATGGGTAATCTCCTGGTCCAAGGTGAATGGAAAACACAAACGACAAACCGAAGAACTGGTGCAGAAAACAAAGCCTTTCTGGCTCTTGTAGCCTAGATTAACTGAGCCAGAGATGTGCGAGATAGTCCAGCTGAGATCAGCAAAGACATACCAGTGCACCTCACTTGTTATCAACAATGTGAGTGAAGTAAATAAACTGTTCAATGTTGTTGTGGTTTTTGTGACTTGATTACACAGCATTACTATTGTGATAGCTAAACAACAAATATAGTGTGTGTGGGCATGTGTGTGTTTGTGTTACCCTAAGTTGGCTTGCTATTTTAAATTTTGTTGTCTTTTTATGTGTCACCCATCACCAGCTAAAATAGAGATGAAATATGAATGAATATTAATCTGCTAATTAATGAATTTTACTTGTTACTGATGAGAAATCCATGACCTTGAATCAAGCTTTAACTCCAGAGTCTATCGCACACATAATATTATGACCTTGAATAATCCTTTATAAACCTGTCCTTCAATTTTATCATCAATAGGTAGCTCATGCTTGAGTATCTGACTTCAAGCCCAGACTCAGGATCCTCAACAAAGCCATAAGGTATGATCAATTAATGATATCTCCTATTACCACAAGGCTGAAAGAAAGAAATAAAATATTTGCCAGGTACTTGCATTCCCTCCTCTGAATCTAACATTAAAAATCACCTATTTACTTATTCATGTTTATGACTAACTCCCACACCCCATATTACTTAAATATAGACTTCTACATTACTCAATATTTTTAAAAAGCAAAAAATGTAAAAAGTGAGAGTATCTTCTAATATTTTAATTAAAATTCCAAGTATCTCATCATCTTTTTATTCTTTAACTCTCATTAAAGAATATATAAATCTTACTTCAAATGTAACTCTTGGTTTGAGTTTCTAGGGATAGAAGATGTATAAAAATTCCATATGAGCTTATGTTTATTATTTCTCCATGAGGAAAAAAAATAGGTCCTCATTTTTTAAAGGTAGGGAATAAGAGAGCCCCTTATAGTGACTCAAACTCTGAAATAATTAAAAAGTAAAATAAATTGTTATAGATTTTGAAATAAAGAAGAGTAAAAAAATTAACTAGCAGTATTATGATACCTCATCCAGTCAGTATATGGTCTTTGAAGTTTGTTAATTGAAAAATTGGGTATATCTCCATTTGCTCTAATGCTTATTTAATGTGATAAATACATTTATTATCAATGAGATGTGGATACAACCCCCAGCAGAAGTTAAGCAATATAACAGCCAACTTGTTGGTAGCTTCATTGATTTCAAGATACAGAAAGACAATTCAAACAAAGCGGACATGGAATTACATGTGATACCTGTTTCAGGGAGGTAATGGTACATCAAACAAGGGCCAAAGCAAAACTGTGAGTTAGCTTATTCATATGCAATAAGAAAGTTGTTTCCAGGTATTAGACTTCCAGATGTGTTTTGGCTTGACAGAGTTTTCTGATTACATTTGCATCAAACCATTGTTTCCTGATTTATTCTAACAGAATTTGTATCCTTCCTGCAAAATCTGTGGATGTGTGTATGCATATGCAGATATGTGCGGCACAAATTGGTATCAACCTCTTGTTATCCTCTTTACATCTGTAATGCTCCATATCTATTGTTATGATATGAACTGCATAGATCAATATGCAAAAGGCCTGTTCTTTTGCTTCCTGGCCACCATCTGCAGCTACGAACAAAGTCAGCTATCCTATAGATTTACTCTTTTTTTTTTTAATTTATTTATTTTTTGTTCAAATACATTTGTCTCCACCTTCCCACTAGATTTACTCTAGATAGACTAGGACTCTAGACTAGAACATAACAAAGGATTTACAGTTATTCAGGGCCAATATTGGAAAAGCAGTATAAGAAAAATCCAAAAAGGGTTTTAGAAACACCCAGTATTTGCCTAATACTGTGTTGGGTGTTCTAAATAAGAAGATGAATACAGCACAATATTAACCTCAAACAATTTATAATCTGGTAAGGAAATGTCATATATTTGCCCTGATGATGTGTCAGTAGAGTTGGTTTCATATATGAACAGTAGAAAGTCATTAATTTAATAGTTAGAGATGTTCCTGGGTTAGGATAAAGCAAGATTTTCATCCTCCCCTAAATTTACTGACAGTGACAGGAAAAGGAGTAGTAGATGTAAAATAACTACCTAACTTTTACAGCTGCTCCTAAAAAGAGTTATGTATATAATCAGCCCATAAATTACATTATTTTTCCCTGCCTTGTCAGTCATGAAGAAAGTTATGTATATCTTAACTTATTCTGTAGATACTTTTAAAATTGATTTGTGACTATTCTCTCCTTAAGAATATTTTAAAACCATATTTAATTTTTAAAATTATAAAAAACATATTTATTATGTAATATTTGGGCTACAAAGAAAGCAGAAGAAAATAAAAATGATTAATAATTCTGATACTCAAAGAAAATCAATATTGATATATTCTTATTCATTTGGTCATTCATTTATATTTTCAATGAATATTACTTATTTACTGGCTTTCTGGATTTCTTCCTTGCATAAATATATATTTAAAAGGTAGGCAGATGATGGCTCTTTCTCACGATGGTCTGTGGATGCTGCTGTGGGCGCTGCTGATAATGCCAATGGCTTGGCTGATGACAGAAGAAAATAAAAAAGAAAAAGAAAAAGGAAAAAAAAGAAAAATTAAAAAAAATAAAAAAATAAAAGATACTTGTCACAAAACTTGGGTCATATTGTATTCTTTGTTATATACGTTTTTATTTTCACATGTCAATATGTGATGAGTAATTTTTATGAGAATTACACATTCTTTGCTTCATTTAATTAAACATGCAGGGTCTTATGTTAGCACACCCCTTCACAATGTATTGTCCAGATCACATGCCCACAGGGAATGGCTATGCCTGTAGGAATCATTTCCAATGTCTAAATCTACAATGACCAAAGCTGAAAATTCCTTCATGAAATTAAGTAGAAGCTCCTTGAGAACAAAGATTGCGTACCATATCTTTTGTTTCCTATGATATAATATTACAAAATTAATTATATAAAAATTAATAACTGTTAAAGACAACTAATTTGTCATTCAATTAATCATCCTACTACTTTATAGTACTCATATTATCTTGTATCTATCATGTGTTGTTGTCACAAATAATATTTCTTTACTATAATCAACACTTAACCTTCTTAGTTTTTTGTTTATTTGTTTATTTGTTTTGGCTATCCCCAGAGAAGACAGACTACTCTGCATTCCATCTGCTTTCATTACTGAAAAAGTAAGATACCTACAGCTTGAACTAATATATGTCAACTGTAATTGAAAAATACTTTTTAATATTTTAATTAAGTGTATTGGGGTGATGATAGTAAATAATATTATATATGTTTCAAGTGTATAATTCTATGATACATCATCTGTATATTGTACTGTATGCCAATCATCTAAAGTCAAATCTTAAAGTAAGGTAGCTTTTTTTTCTAAAATTTATTTTCCCACTGTGTTGCAAACTTCTGTTTACCTATCTGCAATATCTAGCTCTGAAGAGCTTATAAACCATGAGGGCAGGGACCATGTCCGTAGAGATTATCATTGAATCACCAGCGACTGGCACATAATAAGTATGTAACAGTTAACAGAGGAAGGAATAAATTGTCCAGGTGGGAAGCTGAAATGTTCTGGACCATGGCAGCAACTGAGCTAGAAAGCTAATGTGGAAAGTGACAGAGGTTTACAAAACTGCTAAATGTATGATCATGATCTTGTCCACAGATGTCTATCAACTACTGAAACATTTCTCCCACCAACTTTCTTCCTTTCCATCACCTGCAGTAGTCTAGCCCAACTGCATTTGGGAAAGTAGTTCTTCCCATAAGAGGAGGCTTATCCTTGAGATAATTTTCAAAGACTTTATTGGGCTTTTTTGTCTATATTCCTCACTCATAAGTAAACTTCATTCCTGACCTGTTGTCTGCTTTGAAGGAAAAGAGGGACATTTACACTGAGTGTTGATGTTCTGAACATTGGTTTTTGTCTATGTCCTCATTTTATACAGCCGTGAGCTCTCTCACTCTGGGCTATCATCTGATGCAACTTGGAAAATAGGAGTGATGTGAGAGAGTATGAGCTGTGTGTCAAGTCCTACTTGTGAATCTTGACTCTACCATTATTTAGGGTATAATACATTTATTGAATTTTCTGACCCTATCTGATTCCGTCATCTGTCTGAAGGTAATAAGGATTTTCCATAGGTTATTGTAAAAACAAAAATAGATAATGCATGTCTGATACTGAGCAGAGGCAAGAAATATTAACCTACTTTCTATGCCATAATGATCATCAATATCAAAGATAGAAAGATGATAGATAGATGATAGATAGATGGATAGATAGGTAGATAGATTACAGCTGTTACTCAGCCCACACTTTCACCTCAAAATAACTTTATAGAATTCATTCACTATGTTCATGTGATGTTACAAAAATCACCTGAAAATATGAGCAAACTAAACACTAAAGTCTGATAGACTAAAGAAAGAAATTCGGTATATTTTCATGAGTGATTATACACATCCCATATTTACCTTCTAAATAAAAATCAACAATGTTTAAGCATGTTGCAGTTAATACTGTAACTTTGTATTAGTGCCTTTATTCTGTTTTGTAATGGTAAAGTGAGGTGGGACTCTTCAGGTCCCTGTTCAGGGGCCAGCTGAAGAGGGAGCATGGGCTCTGATCCCGCAGAGCCCATCCCAGGGTCATGATGGATGGGGGAAAATAAAATGAATTGTTCCAGACACTTCTTGGTCTGCCAGGAGAGGGGAATGGCTCTTCCTTCTAGGGGAGAAGGGCCCGAACTCCTGTGCACAAATGGCTTTTATTGAAAGTGTTATCAATGGGACTAGGTGGTAGGAATGTATAGGTGATCTCATTACATCAGTATGTTAATGTTTACAGAGAATAGATGATGTTTTGAAGAAAACAAATGGCAGGAACACACTGATTTACATGGGATTTACATGGCTCCTAGAGGAGATGAGTAAACATGAGAGCGTAAACATAAGAACACCAAAGGTTGTAGGGTCAGGGTCTGTGAATAATGTAAATTTCCTTCCCAGCATGATCTGGCTATAGCTTCTGAGGGAAAAACAAAGCATGCTTCAAGGAATTTACTTCTAGGCCTGATTTCCCCTGGGAAGCACCAGATCCAGTTTAGAGCTATCTCCAGTATTGTTCCAAACCTGAGCCAGGAAGGGGGAAGGCAGAGCATCCAGGAGATAAGGAGACTTCTTTCAGATAGAATGAGACCCTGGCTATTAGAGCCGAGGGTTGAGGGTCTTTCTGCTGTTTCTCCATGACCCCCACGTCTTTCCCTGATGCCCATTACAGTTGTGCTGTGTTAGGTTTCCCCTTAATCAAGGGGTCTTATCTGTCATTAACTAACCAGTCATCCTCCAGGGCCAAGCAGGGTGATATGAGGGACAGATATTGTCTCCTCAGTAGCCTACTTTACCAAGACCGTCTTGCTCAGCTCCAGCCTTGGGACCCTCTCACCTGTCGGTGAGGCTGTGGTTCCAGAAACCAGATGGGACGTTTTCCAACAGGAGAGAAAAGGCCACAAATAATATGCTATCTGAAAATGACCAATTACAGCTTTATTGTTTGTCAGTTTTACACTACTAATACATAAGATTTTTAACCATCTTAATTATGTTTAAATGTAGTTTAGTAGTGTTAAATATATTCAAATCAATACTAAGAATCGGATTTGCTCATGGTCTCAGAGTATGGTATATATAAAACTGATTTTGGTTATATTTGTGTTTTGTCTAAGAATATGAAAACTATGACAGTGAATTTGTTTCTGATAAATTTTAATTTTACTTTAAAAACTTTAATAATGAAAAATTTAATAATGAAAATAAAAGCAGATTCATGGATTTGTCATTAAAATTTTAACTCCCTTGTTAAACTTATCTGGAATTTGAAAAATATTCTTTTTGAAGGAGAAAAAAAATGGTCACTTAACAAAAATATAGTTAAAGAATTTTTGAAAGTATAGCCACAAAAATCTCTTGTGTATTCTGTAAGATTTCTAAACATTGTCTAATTGGCTGTTTAAAATAAAACTAACATAAGGATATAGCTTTTATAAGTGAAGAAACACTCCAACTTTTAATTTCCTGAAACAGTAAGCCTTATTTAGGTGATATATCTAATTAGTGAACAGCACCATATGTAGATATAGATATGGATAGCCATAGATATTAATACATGCTTGTCATTTATACTTATATTAAATAATTGCAGCAATCTGGGAGAGAAGCAATAAATCATTCTGCCAGAAAAACACCTTTTCTTCCTGATACATGTAGATTCATGTTAACCTACCTGTGCTTAAGTCAAACTTTTGATTCCAGACCTCATTCTTGCTGTTATTTAGAAATCTTTCCCAGAAGCTTCAAGATGTCAGAGGAGTGAATGGAAGTCAAACTGACCTCCTCCCAAGAAGAATCTGAAATAACAAATAAATTGTGGAAAAATCACCTGAAACAAACAACTGAACAATAGCAAGAGAGGAGCCTTATAACTTCGGACAAACAAAGGAATCAGCTTTAGCACAACCTAAATGATGAAGAGTATGGTAGAGACTTAAGAAGACTCCCATAGGCAGCAGCACCAGAGGGATACTGAAACAGCCAGTTGGATCCCCCTGAAAAGAGTGGGGTCTGAACCACAGAGAGGTATATCCAGCATACAGCACCAGAGCTCAAAAAGTACATAGATAAGAGCCAGCAGCAAAAAACAGCAGGGTTGCTCTCTGCCAGAGACAGGAGTCTGAAGATGCAAAGAGCTATTTAAAGGGCCAACGCATAAATTTTTCTTTGCAGACAATAACCTGGGCTTGGGCAAAGGTGGGGACATAGTGGGTTATAGATGTCTAAGGAGAGCCTGGGGAAGGAGGCTTTGGGGAGAGAACTGAGGGAGTACCCAGTGAGATCACTGTGTTGACTCATTCCCTGTACAAAAGCAGCCATCTTGCTAAGGCAGACCATTCCCTTGAGCAGCAGCACTATGAAAGGACACAATAACCCCACCCACAGGAGGGACTCAGCCTGACTGCAGAGGGCAGAGTGCAGAGTGATTATATTAACAGATGAAGGAGACAGCCAGAGACATAAATTCCTGGAAGTCTCAAAAACACTGCCTAAGGTCAGAAGGGGTCAACAGCTGACATTATCAGAGGCAGACCCAGAAGGAGAAAAAACAGTGATCTCCTACCATAGAAGTTTATGCAAAAGCCAGGAAATAAACAGATCAATTTAAGGAGCAGAAGCAATAACAAAGAGTCTCATATATAATGGGAAGACAAGGAAATACTGCCCCAATCGAAGGAAAAGAGGAGTCCCCGGAACGAGAGCTAAAGGAAATAGAGGCAAGTAAATTATCAGATATTGAGTTCAAAACAACATGTCTAAGGAAGCTCAGTGAGCTCAGTGAGCTAAAAGAGAATTACCAAAAACTGCAGAGAAACTACAAGGAACTTACTACAAACTATATCAGCATGAAAAAGGACATAGATATCATGAATAAGAGGCAAGAAGAAATGAATACAATTTCTGAATTGAAGAACACGGTAGAAAGAATCAAGAGCAGGGATGAAGCAAAAGATCGAATCAGTGAGCTGGAGGATAAGGTAGAAAAAAACTCCCAGAAAGAACAAGAAAATGAAAAAAGGCTCAAAAAGAATGAAGAAGCATTTAGGGAAATGCAGGACAACCTGAAACATAATAATACCCGTATAATAAGGATACCAAAAGGAGAAGAGAATGAGGAAGGGATAGAGAACTTGTTTGAAAAAGTAATGATAGAAAATATCCATAATGTGAGCAGAGAAAAAGTCACACAAGGTCCAGGAGGCACAGAGGGTCCCACTCAAGAGAAACCCAAGGAGGCCCAGTCCAAAACGTATCATCACTAAAATGGCAAATGTCAAAAAGGAAGAGGAATCCTAAAGGCCGCAAGGGTGAAACTGGAGAAAGTAACATATAAAGGAGCCTAGGTATGGCTAGGAGCTGACTTCTAACAGAAACACTACAGACCAGAAGGGAATGGCAAACAATATTCCAAGCAATGAAAAGCAGGGGCCTGCAACCAAGGCTGCTCTACCCATCAAGGCTCTCAGTTAAAGTAGAGGAGGCAAAATAAGGAGTTTCCCAGACAAAAGAAGGCTAAAAGAAAACATCTCTACCAAACCAGCACTGCAAGATATGCTAAGAAGACTGGTTTAAGGTGAAGAAAAAAAGTGAGAAAGAGAGGAACACAGGTACAAAGGGAAAAACTGAGTAAGTACCTCTCAATAATAACTTTATATGTAAATGGACTAAATGCTCCAATCAAAAGACATAGGGTAGCTGAATGGATAAAAAAACATGACCCATACATACGCTGCCTGCAAGAGACCCACCTCAGAGCAAGAGACCTACACAGATTGAAAGTAAAGGGATGGAAAAAAAATATTCCAAGCAAATGGACATGAAGAAAAAGCTGGGTTCAGCAAGTAGTTCATAGCAAAGGCCATAAAGAGAGACCCAAGAGGAGCACTTTTATCATACTTAAAGGAAGGATCCATCAAGAAGACATAAACATTGTAAACTTATATGCTACCAATAGAGGAGCAACCAAGTTTATAAGGAAAATCTTGGAGGACTTCAAGAAATATGTAGACAGAAACATACGGATAGTGAGGGATTTTATCACTCCGCTGTCAAAAATTGACACATCTTCCTTACAAAACATCAATAAGGATATTGTGGAGCTGAAGAAGCACTAAAAATCAAATGCACTTAATTGACATATATAGAACCGTATCATCCCAAAGAAGCAAAATACACAGTCTTTTCAAATGCTCATGGAACAGTTTTCCAAAGATAGACCACATGATAGGACACAAAACAAGCCTCAGCAAATTCAGGAAAATTGAAATAATAACAGACTTTTTCTCAGACCACAAGGCCTTGAAACTAGAAATCAACCTCAAGGAAAAAACTTCAAAAACATGCAAACTCATGGAGACTGAACAACTTGCCTTAAACAATGAATCGGTCAATAATGTGATAAGAAAGAAATCAAAAGTTTCTGGAAACAAATGGAAATGGAGAAACAATAGTCCAAAACCTATGGGACACAGCAAAGGCAGTCCTGAGAGGGAAGTTCATAGCAATACAGGCCTACCTATAAAATATAGAAACATTTCATATAAATGACCTAATGCTACAGCTTCGAGAACTGGAGAAACAACAACAAACAAATCCCAGAGCAAGTACAAGGAAGGAAATAGTCAAGATCAGACAAGAATTGAATGACATAGAGACTAAAAGAACAATTCAAAGTATCAACCAATCCAGGAGGTTGTTCTTTGAAAAGATTAATGAAATTGACAAGCCTTTAAGCAGACTCATCAAGACAAAAAGGAGAGGACCCAAATTAATAATATCAGAAATGAAAGTGGAGAAATTACAACTGATACCACAGAAATACAAATGATCATAAGAAACTATTATGAACAATTATATGCCAAGAAATTTGAAAACCTTGATGAAATGGACAAAATCTAGAAAAATATAACTTTCCAACACTGAATGAGGAAGAAGCAGAAAGCCTGAACAGACTTATAACAGCTGGGGAAATTGAAGCGGTAATAAAAAAACTACCAGCACACAAAAGCCCAGGACCAGACGGTTTCCCAGGAGAATTTTACAAAACATTTAAGGAAGAGCTAACCCCTGTCCTTCTCTTCCAAAAAAAATCCTGGAAGAGGGAAGACTCCCAGACTCTTTCTATGAGACCAGCATCACCCTGATCCCAAAACCAAAAGACTAAAGAATGAAAACTACAGGCCAATATCGCTGATGAACATAGATGCTAAAATCTTCAACAAAATATTGGCAAACCGCATCCAGCAATACATTCAGAAAGATCATCCATCATGATCAAGTGGGATTCATCCCAGGGTTGCAGGGATGGTTCAATATATGCAAATCAATAAACGTGATACACCACATAAATCAAAAGAAAAGACAAAAACCACATGATTGTATCGATAGATGTGGAGAAAGCATTTGATAAGATACAGCACCCATTTATGATAAAAACACCCAGCAAAGTGGGAGTTAAGGGAGCATTCCTCAACGTAATAAGGGCATATAGAAGAAAAACCTACAGCCAATCTCATACTCAATCGGGCAAAAACTGAAAGCTTTCCCACTAAGATCTGGATAACGGCAAGGATGTCTGCTTTCACCGCTTCTTTTCAACATCGTAATGGAAGTCCTAGCCACAGCGATCAGACAAGAAAAAGAGATGAAAGGCATCCAAATTGGAAAGGAGGAAGTAAAACTATCATTGTTTGCAGATGACATGATAGTGTACATGGAGAACCCCATAGACTCCTCCAAAAAACTACTCGACCTAATAAGTGAATTTGGCAAAACAGCAGGATACAAAGTCAACATTCAGAAATTGAAGGCGTTTTTGTATGCCAACAATGCAATAGAAGAAGAAGAAATCAGGGAAAAATATACCATTTGCTATAGGAACAAGAAAAATAAAGTACCTAGGGATAAACTTAACAAGGACGTAAAAGACCTGTATAGCAGAAAAGTATACAACATTGAAGAAGGACATTAAGGAAGATACAAATAAATCGAAGCATATACTGTGTTCACGGATTGGAAGAATTAATATCATCAAAATGTCCATACTACCGAAAGCAATTTATAGATTCAACACAATCCCTATTATGATACCAATGACGTATTTCACAGAAATAGAACAGACATTTCAAAAATTTATATGGAACCATAAACGACCCCGAATAGCCTCAGCAATTTTGAGAAAGAAACACAAAGTAGGAGGGATCACAATACCGGACATCAAACTCTACTACAAAGCCACTATACTCAAAACAATCTGGTACTGGCACAAGAACAGACCCATAGA
The DNA here is from genome assembly GCF_021234165.1 of Pteronotus mesoamericanus. Classification (NCBI taxonomy): domain Eukaryota; kingdom Metazoa; phylum Chordata; class Mammalia; order Chiroptera; family Mormoopidae; genus Pteronotus; species Pteronotus mesoamericanus. Next base: position 13,167,107 of record NW_026555304.1, on the reverse strand, counting down.
CCAGTGGAACAGAATAGAAAGCCCAGAAATAAGCCCAGGTCTCTATGGACATCTAATATTTGACAAAGGGGGCAGAAGCATCAAATGGAGCAATAACAGCCTCTTCAACAAATGGTGTTGGGAGAGCTGGACAGCTACATGCAAAAAATTGAAATTGGATCATCAGCTGACACCATACACAAAAATAAACTCAAGATGGATAAAAGACTTAAATATAAGTCGCAACACCATCAAAGTCCTCGAGGAGAACATTGGCAGGGAACTCTCAGATATGCCACGCAGCAATTTTTTCACTGATATGTCTCCTAAAGCAAGGGACATAAAGGAAAGAATAAACAAGTGAGACCTCATCAAAATAAGAAGCTTCTGCACGGCTAAAGAAAACATCAACAAAATGAAAAGGGAGCCAACCCTATGGGAAAATATATTCGCTAATGATACATCAGATAGAGGTGTGATCTCCAAAACATATAAAGAAGTCACTTGACTCCTCTCCAAGAAGACAAACGATCCAATCAAAAAATGGGCAAAGGACCTGGGCAGACGCTTTTCCAAGGAGGAGATACAGAGGGCCCAGAGACATTTGAAAGGATGCTCGGCATCACTAGCCATCAGAGAAATGCAGATCAAAACCACCATGAGGTACCACCTCACACCGGTCAGAATGGCCATCATAAACAGATCCACAAACAACAGGTGCTGGCGAGGCTGTGGAGAAAAGGGAACCCTAGTCCACTGTTGGTGGGAATGCAGACTGGTGCAGCCACTATGGAAAGCAGTGTGGAATTTCCTCAGAAAGATGAAAATGGAACTGCCTTTTGATCCAGCGATTCCCTTGCTGGGACTATACCCTGAGAACACCAAAACACCAATACAAAAGAACCTATGCATCCCAATGTTCATAGCAGCACAATTTACAATAGCCAAGTGTTGGAAGCAACCTAAATGCCCATCAGTAGATGATTGGATCAAAAAATTATGGTACATATACACAATGGAATACTACGCAGCAGAAAGAAAAAAAGAAGTACTAAACTTTGCAACAGCATGGATGGAACTGGAGAGCATCATGCTAACCAAAATGAGCCAGGGGGCGAAAGACAAATACCATATGATCTCACCTATAAGCGGAACGTAACCAACAATGCAAAGAAGCAAGGAAAATAGGACCAGCAACACTGAAAGGAAAAGAAATCAACAGAGACAAGAGGGAAGGGGGGGCAGGGAAAGGGAAGGGAAGGGGAAAGTCAAGGAACATATAGCAAGGACTCATGGACAAAACCAAAGGGGAAGAGCTGAGGGAAGGAAGGTGGGAGGGGGCAAGGGAAAGAGGTGGGGGGAAGGCAGAGACAAATGTATTTAAAAAGTAAATAAATTAATTTAAAAAAAAAGAATCTATTTTTTCTAAGTTTGCATATATATAAACATATATTTATCCCACTTTTATTGTGTCTTTGGATATTAATTGAGTCTCTTATTGATGGTACATAGTTAGGTCATATTTTTCAGTAAATTCTGCCAGTAACAGAATAAAAACATTCTGTTTATTATTAGAGTTTAAATTATTTATATTTAATATCATTTCTGATAAGGCTGGATATAAATCTGTCATTTAACTCTTTGTTTTCTAAATGCCATATCTTTTTTCTCCTCAATTCCTCTAATACTCATTTCTTTTCCTTTCAATGTATATTTTCTGATGCACTATTTTGATCCTATTATCTTTTCGGTATTCTAGATGTTTAAATTATTTTTTAATGGTTGTCATAGTAATTATGATTAACATAATAATTATAACAATTTAGTTCAAATTTATACCAATTAATTTCAATGGTATACAAAATCTTTGCAGCATATGAGCTATACTTTGTTTTTATGTATTTTTTTCTTGAAAACTGGACATTTTCAATAATATGTGGTACTGACATCTTCAGGCAACTAATTAATTTAGTGGCCAGATAATGATTGGATAAATTTTTTTAAATATTCAAAACTGATAAACCTCCCAGTTTTTGCCTCCTTGGGCTTAGTATATATTGGCACATACGTTTAACCATCAGTCAGTTTACAACTTTGTCTTTCACAGTCTCAGCATCAGCCTGAGGTGAAAATTTCGAACCTTCTGAGGTCTTTACAACCCTAGGCATGTGAATGGTCTTCTAAATTCCAAGTGGTCGATCACTAGGAATATGTTGGAGATTTTCAAAGTCCCATGGGCATCTAGTTCTTTTTAAGATTTTTGTTAGACTATTATTTCCTATGAGTGTTATCCCCACCCCCACCTCCTGTGCTAGTGAGAGGTTTTTAACACTAGGAAAGTTATATGAGATTAAATAAAAGCAAACATTTTTAGTAGGATTTTCAAGAGAGCCCCTAAATAGGTCAAACAATAACACTTGTTTGTAAATGAGTCTTTGAAAGAGCTCCTTCTTCTGCCACCTCTGATATTGGAAATGTAAGCTGTTCTTTTTCAAGGCTACCCCTGAGCCATGGAACAAAGGACAGAATTAGGGTAAATTACTACATCACAAGAGTTGCTGTTCTTAGTGAGATTCTGCCACTTTTCTTTCTTTTTGTTAAATTTATTTATTTTTTCAAATACATTTGTCTCTGTCTTCCCCCCACCACTTTCCCCTGTCCCCTGCCCCGTCTCCCTCCCTCAATCCTTCCCTTTTGGTTTTGTCCATGAGTCCTTGCTATAGGTTCCTTGACTTTCCCCTTCCCTTCCTTTTCCCCCTGCCCACCCCTCCCTCCTTCCCTCTTTGTTGGTTTCTTTTCCTTTCAGTGTTGCTGGTCTTATTTTCCTTACACAATTTACAATAGCCTAGTGTTGGAAGCAATCTAAATGCTCATCCGTAGATGATTGGATCAAAAAATAATGATACATTTACACAATGGAATACTATGCAGCAGAAAGAAAAAAAGAACTACTAAACTTTGTGACAGCATGGATGGAACTAGAGCGCATTATGCTAAGCAAAATGAGCCAGGGGGCGAAAGACAAATACCATATGATCTCACCTATAAGTGGAACCTAACCAACAATACAAAGATGCAAGGAAAATGAGACCAGCAACACTTTTCTTGAATAAACACTCCCAGGTTGCTATAAGTCTTTGGTTAATTTCCAGTGTTTTAAAATTTTTAATCTTGATATGTTTGGCAGTAGTTTCATTCCTTTTGTGGAGGGGCAAATTTTCAGAGGTTCTTACAAAGACTGCCATTTTCACTGATGTCACTCACTCTGTTAAGGTTTCGATAAACCTGAATCACAAGTACACTGCAGCCTGGATAATGGAGCATATTCCTCTGGGAAATTCTCTACTGCCTCAAGACTCAGGGGTCATATGATGAAAGTCACCTTTCCTCCCCGCTGGAGAGTTCAGCAGTAGGAAAGACTCCATGCCTGGAAGAGCAGCAGGATGCTAACTCCTTCTCCTCAGAAAACTCCTTAGGGTTTATTTTTCTTATTGGTCTTCTACTCTAGTTTCACCCTAGGCTGTTCCTTCTTGGAGCAACTCTAAAGTAATATGAGTCAAGACCGCTTGATCTCTGCTGCACTTCTGATTATACTTAATGATCTTAAATATAAATATGGATCCTGCCATTTATATGTAAAACATAATTAAAAATATTGCTTTGGCTTCTGTGGAAGCTAAAAATAATGATCAGTTGTTTGAATATGATTTGTCTTTTAATGTATCCCAAGGACTAGGTTGTTTTTTATTTTACTTGCATCAAACTGTCTTACATTCTCAGGCAAGTCTTATATTTATCTAGGTTACACCTATTTTCCCCTATGCTGTGGCCTCCCAAGTAGGCTCCTTAGTAAAATTCAACCAAATCAGAAAATATCTTGGAGAGAGATGCCTAATAAATGTCGCCAAATAAGTATTTGTTTTTACCTAATTTGGATCAACAACTCTCAAAAAGAGACTGATTACCCTTACCTCACAAGACCAATTCTTTCTATATAAAATTTAGAAGAAGCAAAACCTCTCAACTTAAATCATGCAGCCCAAACCATAGCACCAAACACAAATTTCAGAAATTCCAGGCAAACTATTCATCACCTAGTAGCTGACAAAATGAAAATTCCCTACTTTTTAATATCATGGGCTGTTAGTATTAAATAACATGATATTTATTTCTACCCATGGTTTGTTTTTCTTTCTACCCATGCTTATGTATTTTTTGACAACTGAGAGCAATCAGTACATTCACTTGGTTCATCTTAACATCAATAATCAAAGCATTATGGACCTGTGGACACTAATGCTTAAGGTTTCACTTTGAAAATTCTACCATATTTAACACAAAGTAATTCCAGTAAATGATAATGACAGTAATAGTGGACACACACAGGATGCTTTCCTATATCTCTGCTACCATCACCCTGCTCTGATCACCATCATTTCTTACTTGGTCAACCAAGGAAGTCTTTAAAATGATTTCACTGAATCTACTCCTACCATTCTTTAGTTTACTCTCCAAAGTGTATCCAGGGAGATTCATCAAAAACGTACCTAATCATTCCACATTTCTGCATAAAAGCCTTCAGAAGATCCTCATCGCTCTTAGTATAAAGATCTGGTAAGGACCTGAGTTAGCCATCAAGCCTTCTTCATCAACCACACATTCACATTTCAGTTCTCACAATACAGGCATGTTTTTATCACCTCAGAGCATTTGAACATGCCTTTTCTTCTGCTTGGAGCTCATTCCCTCTGAGTCTAATTAATTCAAACTTATCCTTCGGAGTTCATCTGAAGTGTCACTGCCTTAAGGTAACTTTCGCTACCTGCCTGATTCAGATCAGAACTTTGTCCTTTTTAGCAGTACCACACTTGTAAATAATTGATTGCTTAATGTGGTATTAGTACTTGTTTCCTCCAAAAGAGTACAAATTCCACAGATGCTAGAACTTCACCATGGTCATTACTATCTTTCTACTTTTCAGCACAGAGAAGTTCTCAGTAATTATATTAATATATGTATAAGTAAAATTTATAAATGAAATGAAAACTAAAGAGTTCATAAAATGCATTCACTTAGTTTCACCTTATTTAATTCTCTATCCCAAAAAATCTATATAGTAAACAAGAATATTCCCTTTTGATAAATAAGGAAACTGGGTCCTAGTATGAAGGAGAACAAGTATCTTTCTTAGTGAGACCAAAAGTTTCCTTGGCCCAGTTCTCTGACAGTAAAATTAAAAGATATTTGTTAATAAATATGATTGTCTTCCATGAGAGATATATAATACACTTGGATTAACTTATTTTCCTTAGTAACATGATCTTTAATTATCATTATTTTATTGGTCTAGATTTCTCTTGAAATAACAAACTTATTTTAGCTTATATAATTTCTTGAGCTTTAAGTTGAGGCTTATTGAGTTAAAATAGAACATCTTTTTACTCATTTTAATATATCATCTTCTTTCATAGTACAGAGATTCCTCAAAAAATTAACAAAAGAGTTACCATTTGACCTAGAATTTCCTCTTCTGGTTATCTACCCCAAAATTTTGAAAACCATAATGTGTAAAGATATATGCACCACTATATGTGTTGCAACATATTCATGGTGGCCAAGACACAGAAATAACCAATGTCTCCTTTGCTAAGTGATTGGATAAAGAAGACATGACACACATCTACAATGGAATATTACTCATCCCCAAGAAAACATGATATACTGTCATTTGCAATGTGAGTGGACCTTGAGAATATCATGCTAAGTGAAAAAAAGGCAGTCAGAAAAAGCTAAGAACCATATGACTTCACACATATGTGGGATATAAAACTGAAACTCATACACAACAGTACTGTGGGTAGGGGGTGAGGGATAGAAAAGGATAATGGAGGTCCAATATGTGGTGATAGAATGTGATTTGACTTTGGGTGCTATATGGGCATACGAGCAATATACAGATCATGTATGATAGAAATGTGCACTTGAAATCTATGTAATCTTACTAACTCTCACCCCAATAAATTTAATAAAAATGTAATTGAAACCTTTTAAATTTTTATTGTTTCTATATTCAATAATACACCTGTGTTAATTTAGTAATATCAAGTTCTTCTTTAATATATAATTGAAATTATGTATCCATGATATGAATATCAGTTTACAAAATACAGTACTCCAGATGATAATTCAGGGTGGATTTGTTATGAGGTTATGTGTTTGAGAGCATGAATTTGTATGTTTATGCAAATTTAATTTTCTTATTAAATCTAAATGTCATATTTAAGCATTTACTCGACTTCCTCTTCCTCCCTAGAGAGGTTAAAGTGATCTTTCCTTTGGTATTTTACTAATATGCCCTAAGTAACAGTTTCCATGTGTTCAATCAGGAAATCCTTGTTTGAGTTTGCTCTAAAATCTATAAATCAGGCAAGTCCAAAGCTTCAAATGCTAAGCACTCAAAATAAGATTTGACATTTAGAGTAGGTCAAGTGCCCTACTGCTAGTTTGATGTGTATCAATGTAGTATTCATAAACAATTTTGGCCACTAAGCACCACGAATGAACCTCTAAATTTGTTTCTAATATTCCTTATATGTTTTTCTACATAAGGGAATAGAGCTTTACATAATATTGAGCTTGAAATAAATTTTAAAAACCCAACTCAGAGGCTTATTTCCATATTTTTAACATATATTTTTGGTCAATTTTGTTGACATTTCAGAGAGGAAGAAATATACCAGATTCGAGTCCTGTTTATACTTCTCAGTTATTGACTTTAAGCATGTTAGTAATCTTTTTTATAAGTTAATTTCTATATCACAAAGATGATCATAAATATACCAAGATGTCTAAAGGCTCAAACTAAAACTATCATCACAATATACAAACAATTTCAAGTTTCAAATGAAGTTCTGAATTCATTGCACTTAATTATTTAAATGGTGTTGATAGTCTTAGGAAATGTAAATATATGATTTTTTACAAGTTAAAGAAGCAGAAAAGTTGATTGTATATCTTCTCAAGACACATATCTTGAGAAGACATATATGTTTGTATATCTTACAAACATACAAGCACCTTCCCCCATTATTTCTGGTCCATGTGCAGATTTTTCTTTCTTCTATTCACAGTATTTTCTCAATTAAGTCAATGCTATTCTTTCAGGTGATTAATTTAACCTAGATCTGTAATACTTCACTCTTCCTCTAGAAACCACTTGCTAAAATTGTCTATTCTATACATTTGTACTACAACCCCTGAATCATATCATTCTTCTGTTGCTTTGTATTTCCAAAGCAATGGTCCATTTTATGTAATAATTAAAACTTCTTATGCAATTTTATCTAAAACATATGAAATGAAAGCTTTGCACAGATTTCTTAAAATCTGAGACCTAGGTTATATGGAGGTTGTGAAAATACTGGAAAATAAGCTTTTTTTCTGAAAAGATATAGCAAAAACTAAATTAACATAATCATGTCTCTTGAAAATAGTGACTTTTTACAGTTTTGTGGCTATTTATTTATTTTTGCTTATTGCTCTGGCTAGAAGTCCCAGTAAAATATTAAATACAAGTGTTTGAAGTGTATATACTTTTTCTTACTTCAACATAAACTTAACAAAGTCACAAATACAACGTTTAAATATGAAAATCAATTTTATTTGTATACTCAAACAATGAAGACCTGAAAAGGAAATTTAAAATAATATTATTTAAATAGCATCAGAAGATATCAAACACATGGAATTCAATCAAACAAAAGAGTTGAAAGACTTCTACACTTTAAACTATGAAACACTGCTGAAAGAAATTAAACAAAATATAGATAAGTAAGGTATACCATGTTCATTGATTTAAAAGCTCAATATGTTAAGGTGCCTATTTTTCTAAATTAGTGTATAGATTAAATGCAAGTCTCTATCAAAATTTAAGAAGCCTGTTTAGAAAAAATTGACAAAACAAATCCAAAATGTATATTAAAATGCAAAAGACCCAAAATAGACAAAATATACTTTTAAATGAAGAAAAATATTGGAAATTCTATAATCCAAAGGAAAGAAAAATATATGCTCATAAAAATCAATGTACATAATTAAATAATTGCCAAGAACTGAAAATGCCAATATCCATCAAAAGAAGATTAGATTAAATAAGATAGTATATCCACACATTCATACAATAAAATACTAATCAAAAATAAAAATAACTATTTTTATAACTCATGCAATAAAATGAACAAATCTCAAAAGTATTATGTAATGGAAAAGTAGTCAGACAAAACAAGTTCAAACTGTATGTTTTCAATTACATAAAATTCAAATATAGGTAATTTAATCTATTGTGAATGTATTTTTCTGGGGAAGGGAGCAGGAAGAATTTGAAAGAGTTATAAACTGAAATATTTGGAGGGATGTCTATGTCTTGCTTTGTATAGTTGTTACAGAGGTCCATACAAACCAACAAACCAAACAAGCAAAGAAAATATAACCAACAACATTGAAAGAAAAAAGAAACTAAAAAGGGAAGGAGGGAGGGGGACCGGGAAAGGGCAGGGAAGGGTCAAGTCAAGGAACATATATAAAGGACCCATGGACAAAGCCAAAGTAGGGAAGGATTGAGGGAGGGAGGTGGGGGAGGGGGACAGGGGAAAGTGGTGGCGGGAAGGTGGAGACAAATGTATTTGAACAAAAAATAAAAATTTTAAAAAAAAAGTTTATCAAAGTAAACACTATTATCTGTGCATTTTTCTATATAATGATTTTATTTCAATAAAACAACATTAAATGGACGCATAAAGCATGCAGCATGGGTCTTGCAACATACAACTTTTTAAAAATAGCTTAATCTTTTTTTGTTGAACAAGTGGCATATTGTCTATGATCAGTAGTAGAAGAAATCTGAATGTTTCTGCCTACTGCATCTTGGTATCAGAGTCACCAAGGAAAACACAACATAGTCGAGCACTGGATGTAACACTGTACTCACATAGCAAACAGGCAGAGCAAGATCAGCTTGAATGGTGGGAATATTAATTCCCTTCTGCCAACAGTTCCCTTGTGGCAGCTTTTGCAGGGCCATTGGCCTGCATGCACCCAGCTTATGCCAAAGACAGAGGATCTGTTCCCTCCCTGTGGGAGATAAACTGAGCAGTGTGGTTGACCAGGTATCCTCTGTTTAAGCATGACATACATGTCTTAAACAGAGCAAAGGGTACACAATGAATCTAAAACAGGAAAAGATATTTTCACAGAGAAACATAAGTCAAGGACAGGGTGTGATGATTCTATCTCTTAGTAAAAAAGTGTTCCAGGCCCAAGACCCATTCTTATTCACCAATTGGGAGGTCAAAAGACTGTACACATGAGATCACCTTTCTCAACGTTGTTTTTTTTTCTCCTCTGAAACCCATACTATGGGTTAAATCTGTACTGTACACAGAATATGTCCCTTGGTCAAATGAAATCTATAAGCTAATTTTTGCAAAGATCCTGCTGTTTGGTAGCATAAACCAGAAGAACAATAAAAACTAGAGGCACCAGAGTTTTTGTTTTTGTTTTAAGGGAAAGACCAGTGTGAAAATTACATTTCCATAACCCCAAAGAATATTCTCACATGCTTACTCTAATATTAAATTTAATGTCCATAAATGAACAATTTCTATTGGTGAATACAAGTACCTTAAATAAGGAATTTGGGTTCTTAGGGCTACACCTGGTGTGGGAGGTTGTGAGAATCCCTGACCTATAGTAGTCAATGTCATTCTATGTCTGTGTAAGGCCAGATACAAATAATAAGGTTCATTGATAGCATTTTTTAAAAGAGTGCTTTATGCAAATAATCAGCACGTTTACTTATGGACCAGGGGTTAGTCACCATAATTGTGTCTGCATTGAATTTTCAAAGTGTTACCTACAAGTAGGCTCATTGCATTTCTAAGTCCATGAAGAATGAATGTAAAAAGGGGAAGATTCAAACATAGGGAAATCCAAGGAATCATAAGGGGAAACTCTGTGTCATTAGGAAATCTGTAGACAATGTTGGAGCTTGCTCCAGATCCCCTCATATTCTTCTCATTTTTGTGTACACTCCTACTCCTGTCCAGTTTCACAAGACTTCCAAAGGTCAGCACTTGAGACTCTTTTACAAGGTCTACTCTCAGCTACTTAGATGAGAATAATTTAAGTACCTTTGTCTTCAATTGAGAGTCAGGGAAGTTTGGAATTATGCAAGCCCAGTTCTCTTGTCTCGTTTCTCTATAGAATCAGACTGAAGCAACATTCTATGGGATTGTACCTCAGATCGCCCCTTCTCTACTCTCTTGCCCTCCCTCCATCACCAGTTTCCCCTGAGATAACTCCCTTAAAAACTCAATCAGGAGTCCTAATCCAGAAGTCTGTCTTGGGGGAACACAACTTAAGATAGGATCCAAAGACCCTCTGGTCTTTTATGGACTATTTATGGCCAGTTATGGACTATAGAATACTCTAGATGGTATTGCTGTTCTTAGATAAGCATACATCTTCTATTTGACGTTCACCTCTAAAAGCACAGAAATAAAGAAGTTTTATCCTTATACCAGCAACTTCAAAAACACGACAGAAAGAGGTTCCTATCCCAACTTCACCTTATAGAGGCAGTTCAGAAAAAAACAATGAATCTAGAAGATCCTGAGAGGTTCCTCGTACAAAACACTCTCCAGGAGATCTCGGCAGACTTTAAGGAAAACTGAGTTTGTGACCCTCAGACAAGGTCATTTTTCCCAAGAACACCAGACCTACACCATCATAGCTGTGCAGAGCCCTCCTTTCACAGAGCCAAATCTTGATTTGTTTGGGCCTGATGAATACTGCTGGCCTCACCCTGATGAATCCCTGAGACCCTGCTCTACTACAAAGGTCCATGGGTGCACAATGCGGGTGACTAACCTTGGTGTACCCTTACCTTAGATTGTTGCTGAGTGGACTCAAACCCAGCACTGGCATACATTTGAATCTGTATCAATCTAGTGAACCCCATTGACCCCTACCTGGTGGCTCACTGAGAGCCTCCCTCCAGCAACCAATGTACCACCCGAGGCTTCTTCAATGACTGAGCCTAATAGAGAGCTAACAAGTGACAGAAGCTCTTGGGAAGCCTTGAGCCTTTTGCTGACCTATCCTTGGGCTCAGTGCTGGTAGAAACTGTCTTGGTGCACAGCTGGGCCTCTCCCATGCACACACAGGACAAGCAGGGTCAGGCACAAACTGTGGATTGGCTTGCAGCTCCAAACAGGTAGCTCAGGGCCCATCACTGGTAGAGTCTGACATCTATCAGCACTGGGTTCCTGCCTGTGGGGCCCCAGAACCAACACAACCAGTGGTTCAGACCACATCAAAGCACAACCCTATTAGTTCAACAAGCAGCACACATGAATGGAAATATCAGCAGACATCAGGTCCTGCTGGGAAGAATTCAGTTTTGTGGTGTCAACCCTCTGCACAACAGCTGATACATTATGCTAGGGGGTCAATATTCTTAACCAGCTGGAGAGGCAACCCAACCCACAGATGGACCAACAGCAAAATTACAAGAGGGTTCACACACTCTACACAATGGACGTTCCTGGAGCACCTAGCTTAGGCAATAACAGAGACTGTGCCTCTGAGTTCCCCAAGTCATCTACTACATAAGACCACCATACCAAGGCATAGCAGAACTACCTAATACATAGAAACAAATACAGAGAAGCATCCAAAGTAAGGAAACAAAAAAACATGCTCCAAGTGAAAGAACAGAAGGAAGCCCCAGAAAAAGAACTAAAAAAATGGAGGCAGGCAAGCTACCAGATATAGAGTTCAAAACAATGGTTAAAAGGATGTTCAAGGAACTTAGTAAGAACATAGAAATCATAAAAAAGAACCATTCAGAAATGAAGAATGTAATGTCTGAAATTAAGTGTTCACTAGAAAGAATCAACAACAAGCTAGATAAAACAGAGGTTGAATGAGCAATTTGGAAGACAAGGTAGCAGAAAACACCCAATCAGAGAAGCAAAAGGAAACAGAAAGATTTAAAAATAAGGATAGTCTAAAGAATCTCTAGGACAATATGAAGTGTGAAAGCATCCACAATATAGAGTTATCAGAAAAAAAAAAGAGAGACAGCAAGGAATCAAGCACCTATTTGATAAAAAAAATGACTGAAAACTCCTTAACTTGGTGAAAGAAAAGACATGCAGATACAGGAAGAAGAGGGTCACAATGAAGATGAACCCAAAGAGGCCCATATCAAGACACATTATAATTAAAATCTTAAAAGTGGAAGACAAAAAGAGAATATTAAAAGCAGCAAAAGAAAGTTAGTTACCTACAAGGGAGCTCCATATAATGTCAGGTTATTTCTGAATAGAAACATTTCAACCAGAAGGGATTGACATGAAATATTCCAGCTGATATAAAGCAAGGACCTAAATCAACACTACTCAACCTAGCAAATCTATCACTCAAAATTGAAGAGCTCCCCAGACAAGAAAATACTAAAGGAGTTTATTACCGCCAAAACAGTATCACAAGAAATGTTAAAGGGTCTTAACTGAGGAGGAGGAGAAGCAGCGGGAGAAAGAGGATGAGGAGAAGAAAGAAGAAGAAGAAAAGAAGCAGAAGAGGATGAGGAGGAGAGGGAGAAGGAAGAGGAGGAGGGGAAGGAGGAGGAGAAGGGGAAGGAGAACATAGTTATATAGAGTAAAATGATAAGAAATACTTACCTATCAATAATCACTTTAAATGTAAATAGACTAAGTTCACCAATGAAAAGACATATGGTAACTGAATGGATAAAAATCCAATACTCATATATATGCTCCCTATAAAACATGCTAGGCCAGATGGAGTTAATCAATATTTTCAGGACATTTCACCCAGAGCAGTAGAACATACATTCTTTTCAAGTGCACATGGAAATTTTCTAGGATAGACCGCATGCTAGGACACAAAAAGTAGTATTAAGCATCTTCTCCAACCACAATGGTATGAAACTAGAAACCAATTACAAGAAAAAAGCTGAAACCACACAAACACTTGGAGGCTAAATAACATGTTATTAAACACTGAATGGGTTAACTATGACATCAAGGAAGAAATAAAAAGTTACCGTGAGACAAATGAAAATGAACACAAAGGAACCTGATATCACACTATACAACATAGTATTGTGCCAGTTGCAGTACTGGAAATATGAAGGGGAACACTATGCAAAGTATATGATTGTCTAACTACTAAGCTATACACCTCAAACTAATACAAGATAAAGTGAAACAAAAAAAAAGGAAAAAAAATATTCCTGAGAACTATCAAAGTAGGTTTAGTATAAGTCAATTAAAATCCCCAAATATAAGAAGGGATATTGGGGCTTGTTCTTCACTAAAGCACTGAGAAGAATCGGGAGAATGAGTCATAGCCAGTAGGTATAGATTATACTCTGGGTTGGGTAAAATAATTCCTAAGATAAGACATTTAAAGGGACTATGAAAGAGACATCATATCCAGGTTCACAACAAGTGCTGCATGCAACCCCAGCAGAGCTATGTCCCTTACAAACTTTTGATTTCCTGGGTTTGTAAAGGTCACTAAAAGGCAATATCTATCACTCACACTATAGGTCAGTGTCCAGATAAAGTAGAAAGGGTGTCAAGGGAAATTAATACATACCATGTCATAAATAATTAGAAAGTCTGGATATTGGGCATGAACCAATGGGGAAAAATAACTATGAAAAGCTATGAAAACATACACAATAGAGGAGAAATGTAGTGAGCAATAGAAAACAGAGCCTGGAATAAAATAGAATCTCAGTGACTTTTATATATCTTGCTATTTGCTTGGTAAAAACAACCCCATTAGGCAGGTACTATTATTATAGATTAAAGAAAGATGTGATAAGCATCAATCTGAAGGTCACAAAGCAAGGGAAGATCTGGTTCTAACAGAAACATCAAAAGTATACACAGATCAATAAAATGGCAGGTGGTGAGCAATGCAATAAAATCAACAGTGATAATTATGTTTACATAACACAATGTACATCGTCTTTTGCCTCAACAAACAAGTAAGCAAACGAAATAAACATAAAAAAGAGTCAGGATATGGGAAAATATTTAGAAGACAATATCTTCATCTTTCATAGCAGTGAGAAAATTGATATTTTTTTATAGTTGAACTGTAGTTGAAATTCCAAAGCTCTAACTTCTTAACACAGAATAAGTGAAATCATATAGATTCTACTATCCTCTACTATGAAAAATACTCATTGAAACTTAGCAATTCTTTTAGTTTCACCTCACATTTTCTTTATGTTACATTCAGATAGAATGACATTTACTACATTTTAGTGTGAGTATTGATTTTATATCAATACTTCTTTCTTTATGCATCAGAAAATTACTAGAATAGTGTTACCAAATGTTAACAATGTTAACAATTTTGAATGGTGGGATATTGCATAATTTAGTGTGGCTCTTCTGAGTATTTTTGGTATTGTTTTATTAATATAAATGATATAAAGTCTCTATTAATGTGAACAAAATACATTACCTTTATATTATTGACTGAGTTTTTAATTTTAATTTAATTTTGATTTTAGAGAGATGGAAGGAGAGGGAGAAAGAGCGGGAGAGAAACATTGATATGAGAGAGAAACATCAACTGGTTGCCTTCCATACCTACGCTGACCTGGGATCAAACCTGCGACCTAAGCAACTGCCCTGATCAGGAGTCAAAATGGTGGCCTTTTGGTTTGCAGGACAATGCACAACCAAATGAGACACACTGCCCAGGGCTTGATTGAATTTTTAATACTTAATTGGACAGTATCACAATATCGTAATTATAATTTTGTAAAAGGTCCACTTATGTATATAATTTTCTCCAAATTTGAAATCCCTGAATTATTCTCTTTTTTCCCTATTGATATATCAAGAAAATAATTAAATACTATGTAGACCAAGCAGTCAATGGTGGTGGCGAGGATGTCATTAAAATTATTTACCATAAGATGTAGGCTGGTGAAGAGTGAAGGGCAGTGAAATGAGAGAGGTGATGACTTCTTCACCCAAACATCATCTATATTTATTTTTCCATATCTTACCAAGCAATATGTTAAATAGCAGTGAAGGGAGAAAACATACAAGGAAGGTAGGATATGAAATGTGGTCTGAAAATTTTGGGGAGAATGTTTCAATGAGAACAGCTCTGCGTGGTATTAAAGATCTCAAATGTATTTTTTTCTATTTTTTTCTCTTTTTCTCAATCCCTCCACAACCACCCCAACCATCAAAACCTCCAACAGCTGTCAACCTGCTCTCTCTCTATGAGTCTGTCTCTATTTTGTTCGTCAGTTTATTTTGTTCATTAGATTATTTCACTTAGCATAAGGCTCTCCATATCTATCCAGGATGTCATAAAAGATAAGATACTCCTTTTAATGGCCAACTAATATTCCATTGCATATATGTACCACAGATTTTTTATCCACTCAATTCCTTAAACTCATGGACACAGACAACAGTGTGGTAAGAGGGGTGGGGTGGGGGGAGGGGAAGTGGAGGAGGATATGGAGGAATAGATGGTGATGGAAGGAGACTTGACTTTGGGTGGTGAACACACAACACAGTGTGCAGATGATGTGGAATTGTGCCCCTGAAACCTGTATAATTTTTTTAACCAGTGTTACCCCAATAAATTCAGTAAAAAGGGGAAAAAATCTTAAATGAAGTTAGATGAGTGGATTATTGATAAAGCAGGGATGTTAAGTCATTGGATCAGATGGAATCCTAGAGTTGTGTGGCAATGGTGAGATCATAGACCTTTACATTGTGAACTAAACCAGAAACTCAGATGCCAAAGAACTTGTGATGTGGGCTAAATTCATGTACTTAAGTGTAAAGAGCACTACAAAATGAAAATGTAAATTGTAAGACTCATACAGAAGCCAGAGAAATGCCGACTATACATGATGCTTTGAAGTATAAAAATTAGGTATGAATGTGGGATATGTGAGGGAGTAAATTAAGGTCTCTGAGTGGCTGTTCAGACTAGTAGGGTAATAGGGAAAGTAAGTACAGTCCAGAAGTAAATATAAAAGTTAAGGAAAAATTTAAGAGTATAAAACCACTTTATTAGCAGTGATGTTTCTAGAAGTCACTCTGAAGAAATTAATGATGGGATGGGTAAGAGAATGCCACAAGAGAAAGAAAGAAAGAAGAAAAACAGGATGGGGACAAGAATGTGGGATGTCTATTGACCGTAAGTGTTAAAACTCATCTGATTCATGGATCTATGATGAAGAACAATCTGAAGCCTGGCATGTTATAGGTACTTAGCAAACATTATTATAAAAAGAGTAAATAAGTGAACAAATTAAATATCAGCCTCAAGGTTGCAAATGAAAATTTGATATGAAATTTTAATTTACTTTCCAGGGGCAAGCATGTGGCTGAAAGAGACCAAAAATTACCATCAATTTTACATTCGTTGTTAAAAAGGAATGCCCAAGATAGGAGGATGTCAATCAAAGAGAAAAACTTCTAATACACCAACTAGAATAAAAATGAACGTATTGTCCCTATAGAAGTTCTATATAAGGTGTAGGATCAAAAACAGAGGATAGGCCAAAAAGAAAGAGAAGTTGGGTATTTTCATATTTCTCACAGGGCATTAGTTGGGCAGTGGGGGATGTTCATAGGCTACAAAAGCTTGGTCTTTGTTTATCTGGTGATTCCTGTTAGAGGAGTAAATCAGTTTCCCATCTAAAATGTTACAGTCAGGAAATTTTGAAGGCCTGAACTTTAAGCTATTAAAATAGATAAAATTAATAAAGCCACCTTGGAATTAAAACTAAAACATGTTTCACCCTGACTGGTGTGGCTCAGGGGGTTGTGAGTTGTCCCACAAAGCAAAAGATCACTGGTAGGTTCGATTCCCAGTCAGGGCACATGCGTGGGTTGCAGGTTTGTACCTGGTTGTACCATGTACAAGAAGCAACTGATCGATGTTTCTCTTCCTCTCTTTTTCCCCTCTCTAAAAATAAATAAATAAAATCTTTTTAAAAAACTGAAACAAATTTCTTTTTGTTTTAGCTAATTGTCAGATGTTGTTGGAGCTTTAGAAGATACTTAAAAATTCTAGATCATTTTTAATCTTTCATGAGGAGACTCAGTATGAAAATTTACATTATAACATTCTTCCTTAATCCATCATTTGAAATTAATATATTTTATTTAGTTGTATTAGGCATGTTTTTAATTTAGAACGAATTACTTTATTATAAAAATAATTAAAAATGAAGAAATACCAATTAACTTTTACTACCACACTATAACAGGTTTACTTCCATGGTTTCTTCCTTTCCTCTTTCTCTCATATTCTCATCATATTTCCAATAGTGTTTTGACATCTCATTGAATATTTATACTGTTATTGATTAAAATATTCCATCACTATTATTTATCTCTCCCTTTTCAATTTATATTTAATTATTATTAAAAATAAATATTTTTATGAATATATCCATACATCTCATTCTAAGTAATTTTAAAGATTAGATTACAAATAATATTATTTAGTTAAATTATATAAATATGTAATGACTCTTAAAATCCATTGCCAAATTTTATAAATAAGCACAGTTCTTTGGAATACAGCCGCAGGTGAGAATGATGAATAACTCTGCCAGTCTTTTTTCCCATCTTAAGAACTCTCAGTGCTATAAATACTGCTTTCATATTTGCTAATTAAGGGTAAAAAAGGTTAATTGCATTTCTCTGGTAACTAGTAAAATTTAACTAATTAATTAATTCTCCATCCCTCTCCCCTCCAATTATGTTATTGCTTGTATTCTGATATAGAACATAATGTAGCAGTGGAATTCATGTAAAAGTTTATATCAAGATACCTGGCATTGAAATCTATTTTGCCTACTTGTTTGACTGTTCTCTAAATTTCACACTAAACAACACGTAAGTCCATAGAAAGAATATTGCTCTCCATTTTTTAAATGCCTGGCATTTAATTCAGTTTCTTTCACTAGCAGGGAGTATGGAAATGTTTGTTGATTTGAGGTGTGCTCTCAGATGACTTACCTAATCTATGCTTCACTTTTCTGTAAAATGAAGCTAGCAATGATAAAGAGTCTAAAGGTAACCTGGATAGGACCTCACACTTTTCTATTTCTATTCCCTTTTAAATATGGTTTATTTGTTTCTACCAGTTGTAGGTTTTCCTCTTATTTCCTCTTTTTTTTTCCTATAAGTTGTCTTCTAGCTCTCTTTGTATGAGATCATCATATTCTGCCATTGGCAAATATTTTATTTTTTATATACTTGCTCTGTAATATTTTTAAGTAACATTACAAATGCCAAAGAAAACTTTTGTTTAAATGCTGATTAGTACAATATTCAAACTATAAATTTACTTGACAAAATGTCTACTTTACAATATTTAGTGGAAATATAATCACGATTCAACTTTTCATTTATCTTTTATTCTCTCTTTTATATTAACCTCAGAGACAGGGACATAAATTAAACATACCCTACTGTCCAGGTGTGCCATTTTTATTGGTCTGGTCAAGGGTCTGTTCTTACTTCATTTCTGTTCCATTCATAACAAATCTCTCCTCCACCCACCTCCACGGACACCCACTCTGATGTATAAAATATGTGTCCTTGAGCATGTCCTCATTTTGCAGTGTGTGTGTATGTATATAAAATTTTCACCCAGATTGTTTACTGCCAATTCCCCAGAATATTTATCTTTTTGTTACATTGTGAGTGGTATTTATAAATTAAATACTTTGGTAGATATAGCTAGAATGCAGGAATACTTGTATTTTAATTGTTTCCTCTTAGTTCTTTAGGTGAACTTTTCAATTATATCTAATAGTTTTGAGTTGACTACTCAGGATTTTTCATGTAGGCAATCATGAAGTCTATGAATAATATTCTTTTCTGTTTGACAATATTATTTTTATTATTATTGTGTTAACAAAAATATTTATAATCACAAAAAATAGCAATTATATTTACTGTTGCTTTTTTATACTTTAAAGCAGTACATTAAGTATACAGTAGAGTTTGATCATCACTAATAGTTTAGAATAAGTCCATATTCTAGCTTTATTTATTTAGAAATGTTTTTTCAATGGTTACTGAATTTTAGCCAAGATTTTTACTATTTATTGCATAATTATCATTATTTTCTAAATAAATATGTCAAGTATAAATTATATTCAATACTTTTTTATTCTTACATAGTTTTCCAGGAGAGCAGATAAGCTTATGATATAGTAAGCAATGAAAATTTACATACCTAAATTCCCTCAGCTTTTTCAATTGAAATATGAAACAAGAGAAAAATCAGCAGCCTGTTCCTACTTTCAAAAATATTATCATTCACTGAAGAGAGAACCATAGACACAAAAAAAGATTCCACAACATCTTATGTCCAGCACATAAGATGTTAACCAAATCATCTATACAACTGCCTAGAATATGAAACTTTAGCCATATTGCAAGCATCTTCATTAATGACAACTCTAAGGAATTGTCAGCCTGTGATATATTAATTGTGATTATGCAAGTACATATGATATTTATTAGATTATCTCTTACATGTGTAAGAACAAATTGAAAAACATTTAGTCATTGTTCACCACTAATTATGGGAATTCATCAAATGTGTGCTGTCAGTTCTAATAAAGGGTTAAAGTTTGATTCTATTCTCCATGATTTTTAACTACATACCTACAAGATGGGTTCTCACCAATTAGACATTAGGATGCCAGGAAAAAAAACTGTTTTAAAATCTTGTGATATTGCTTGACAATGGTCCTCGCTATAGTGACAGAAGTTCAAATCCATGATAGCACTAGTAGCCATCAGCATAATTTGAATCTCTGTGACATACAGCCCCAAAGATAAGTAAAAAAAAAATCACTTAACATCATATAATTTACTTAACACCATATAACATATATTTAAATAACTTTTTAAAAACTCTATCTTTCTTAGATAAATTTTTCTAATTTGCCCTGAGAAGCATATTTTTATCTTCCTTTTTATATTTAGTGATGCTGAGAGAAATATTAATACTATAAAAGAAAGAATCCTGCTCAGAGGACAGGGCTGTAGCAGTTGCCCTCCATCCAGCTAAACTCTGATCCCAGGGAACCCATCATCTTTATATCTACCTCCATCCACAAACAGTTCAAAAAAGTCCTATGTTCTGTGCGTGTTATTTCTTGGGAACTAATATTGAAGGGAAGCATAAGGGCATTGCTTCCTTCTGAGTCTACCAAACCCTCAGTAGAAGACTCGAGGGTACCATGTGCTACTTCTGCTGAAATAATTAGTACTTGTTTTAAGCCTGGTACATAATCAGCCCAGAACTTGGCTATGTTTATATGCCACAAAGAAGGCAGTCACTGCATCTTAGAACCAGCAGAGAATAAATAACCACTGAGTGTTTGTAACTTCTTGTATTAATGCATAAAGCCCCTTGGGTAAAAATAAATCATGAGAAAACTGATACACAGAAAGACATCGTGAGTGTTCCCTGTGGCTAGTCAAGAGCAGCTCAGGAGGAGACCAGTACCTTCAGTCTACACCCTGATTGAATCCTATATCCTTTAGCCACAGAGTTCCTCTCTTATCTCTCAGTTGGAACATTTAATTTAATACACAGCTCCAGGAGTTCATCCTTAACAGTGTCATCATCTGACTGTCTAATGGAATCACTTTTTGTTGTTCTGTGAGATTACTTATTTATTTGAAAGTCCCCATTATCAGAAGCATACTGACCCAGGCAATTATTGATGTAGAGATTTGATTTTGGTTCCAATTAGTTTAGTTTCATGACAGTAAAGTAGGATAATGAAATGTGCATCCATATAGAATAATTAGAGAGCTCACAGATTATTTATATGCATAGTTTAAACAGAACAAGTAAGGTTAATGTATTAGTTTCCAAATGTTGCTATAAGGTACCGCAAACTTAGAGAATTAAAACACTACACACTTACTGTTATAATTCTGAAGGACTACAGTCCACAATGGGTCTGCAAGGCTGTGTTCTTTCTGGAAACTGTAGAGGAGAATGTTTCCTTGCCTTCCCAGCTTTTCGATGCTGTCTACATTCCTTGGTTCAAGGTCATATCCCCATATCACTCCACCTTCTGCTTCCATCATCACATCTCTTTCTCTGACTCTGAGCCTCCTGTCTACCTCCTCTAAGGACCCTGGGGATGACATTGGACCCACACGAGTAATCAGGAGCATTTCCCCATCTCAAAATTCTTAACAATATCACATCTGAAAAGTCACTTTTTCCCTGTAAGTTAAAATATTCACAGGGTCCTAGAGTCATGATGTGGACATCTTTGGGGGCCATTATACTGCCTGCTACAGTTTAAGCAATATCAAAACCTAGCATTTTTGTAGGGGCTTGATAACAAATTATTCCCACAAATTATTCTTGTCCCAGCTGTAGATGAGTCATATGAACTCTTTACCGTCCAAGTGGCAGAGGATAAAATAGGAGCATTTTACTATATGGTTTAATGGAACGTACATTAGCTTTGGAGACAGAAAGTCCTATTTTCCTATCTTGCCTTTTTCACTCAACGAACTGTCTAATCTCTGACAAATTATTTAACTTCTCTGATCCGCAGTTCTGTCATTTTAAGATAAGGGCAATATCGTTTACCTTGCAAATTGCAAATAATGTTATTTTATAAATTATACAGATTAAATAAATTAGTATATTAAAATCCCTGATACATTGATTGTAGCATGGTACTTAATAAATGGCAGTTGCTTTCATTGAAATAATTATTATCATCTAACTGGAAGCCCTGGTATCCCACCTTCTCTCCATTGTCTTTATTTCATCAATGAGGGTTCATTCTCTTATTACATTTCCAGAAATGTTATCAAGAATGCTATCATGCTTTTCCCCAAATTTGAGGAATTTGAAATCGAACCACATTGTATGTGCTTGACCACAAAGCCAAGCTCAAGCCCCTCATCACAGCGCCAAGGCAACACGCTCACCATCCAAACAGGCTTCACTGGCCATCCATCCTCTGCTTTACATAATCCTTCCATGTTCCCCACTGCTAGAGAGAGGGTTTTCATTTTTAGCTCATATAAATAATGCTGAAAAAAAAATTGTATATGGAAAGATATTCCAATTATATATCTATGTCAATGCATTTACTTATATTGATTCTATAGAGGTAAAGGCACAATGATATGTTCACAACAGAGTCTATCTAAGTTTTACATAGAAATAATTCATTCCTCCTAAATGATTATCCTATTGATCCACTGGGAAATCTGCTAAAAACCTAGACTAGTTTATTTCTTGGCAAATTTAGTCTAAATTGTTCTCCATGAAGAGCAGATGGGATTTAGGCAAAATAATCTACAAATAACCATGGTGAAAAAACAGATCTGATTTTATAATCAGGAACCAATTAATGAGCAAACTGTACAAGTTTTAAAATGCCACCATATAGTTGATATTCTCACAGAATCCATATCAAAATTTCATTGTAATTTTCAATGTAATTTCAATGTAAACTATTCTCCATGAAGAGCATATGGGATTTAGGCAAAATAATCTACAAATAACCATGGTGAAAAAAAAATCTGATTTTATAATCAGGAACCAATTAATGAGTAAACTGTGCAAGTTTTAAAATGCCACTGTATAGTTGATATTCTCACAGAATCCATATCAAAATTTCATTGTAATAGGACTAAAGGAAATGTTTTCATGGTATATACAATAGCATTGCATTTGGTTAAGACAGATTTGTTTTCTTCACCCATCCTTCCCTTTCAACCTGTTTCTTCCTTTTTAATGAGCTGGATGTCCTCTTCCTGTTACATGATAACTATCAAGTCCGTGTTTAGCCTGGGAAGCAGAACTATGTCGTGACTTTAATCGCAGGGTTTTCAGAAATGCTGAAAACATGGAAAGATGAGGTACCCAGACATAGTTTGAGGAGTGCAAGTTCCTCCTCAAACTAGAGGTATCGAGGGAAGAAGAGAAAAGCGAAGGGGCTGCCCAAGGGACCAGCAAATGAGCCATGAAGAAGTGGCCAGCAGCTGGGAACTGGAACTCTGCAGGAGAAACCCACAGGCAGGAGTTTGGCCCATAGTGTGAATTTCTAGGTGGAAATGAGACTATTGAGGGAAGAACTGGTGGCAAGCTAAGGTTGTCTAAAAAGGACACAAATCATGAAGGAATAGCCACAGCTAAACAATCCACCTTAAGCACAGAGGCTAAGAATTAGCCTTGCTGCCCTTACTCCACTTCAATCTCCTGCTGCTTTGGTTGGCAGAACATAAATTGTAAATGGAAGGCAGTAGAAAATGGAATTGAGAAAGGTAGTTTTCAAAGATCTCTGCTATAGAGCGAAGAATAGGGTGAGGAATAGACAACATGGCTATAATAATGATCCAGAAAAGATAAAAGTAGGTATTAACCACTTAAAAAATCCAGTCTTACATAATTGTGATCTGCTCTATTGTTTATTTTCCACTATCTAGTTGAAATGATTGCATTGCCATCATGATTATTAACTTATCTTAGTGATGGATATAAATATTTAACTGCTCTGGGAAGCATTTAGTCCCCATTAATAAAAATTCACTTATGCAACTTCTATGCACTGAAGCAGTGACAATTTCAGCCTGGCAAGCTGGTTAACCTCCTTATTTTGATACGTGGACCTTAACGTTCTCCTTGTCTCAGTTGTGGCAGAAAATACGCACCTGATTATCATCAGCAAAGTCAACACCCACATTCACATTTCCTCTAACAGGGCTCATAACAATTGTGAGGAATCGGGGGCTGGTGTTGTGACTCTTTTCAAGGAAGGAGAAACGAAGATCAACTATTTTGACTAACTTCATCTGAGTTAAGATCCAAAAGTTGGTTTACAAAATTAATTAAGTGTCAATGATTGGATAAGTACTTCAGGGACACTGTGAAGAGGTAACTACTATCATAAACTATTTTTGCTTTTGAGAAAACATTGTGTGGTTTATTTACAGATAGATTAAAAAGATAAAAGAAATTAAATTAACAAACATACTGATACACTGATTATGTGAATTCAATATGAGAAACAAATGATTACTCTGGGGAAAATCTTATTTAGAAAAAAAAATGTGTTTGCCTTCTTTTTAAGCAAACTAAAATAAATGATACAGCATTTATTAGCTTTTTACAGTCTCTTTCCTTCCTTAGACTACCACACCAATATCTTTAACATTGCAAAGAACAATTTGTTAAATGCCATTTCTACTCTTCAAATTATCTTTAGTATATTTTTCTAAATGACTGCTAAAGAAAGAAAATAAGGCATATTGTTTGTGCATCTCCAAACTTAATTTGATCTTCAATTTTATCTTGCAGTAAAATATGTTTTTAGTCATGTGATAATTCAGTTTACCCCAGCAAATTATGTGACAGTTCAAAAAAGCAGTATTGTATTTAAATGTAACAATTATTTCTTGAGCACTTCCTCTCTCTTTGGTATTAGAATGTAGGTATCATTACCTGAATCCCATGGCCTCATTTTTGTGGTTATCATAAAACTAAAATAGTGGTATGAATAGTGATATACACACACACTGATACACATACGTGTTTGAGTGTATATAAATACACACAAAAATACTTGTGTGCATGTGTATCTTTTAGTTGGATATATACATGTATGTTTGCCATTGAATATAGAAGAATGCAGATAAGAGAGAGCCGAAATGCTAGGAAAGTAGATATATCATAGCTGTACAAACAGAAATGGGAAGACAGAAGCATATTTATTAATAAGTATTTGTGCACTTCTGAGTGTATATATACAAACCATGGGGCTGATACTCTTGACCTATGGCTTCTCTTATTAGATTCATCTTGTATTAGCTCTGAGGTTGTAGAATTGGGATGTGTGTGAGAAATACTTCAGCACTGTCACAGCAGCAGTTCGAAATTGGGAATTTATTACAGAAAATAGGAAGCTTTTACCTGAAACATTTTGACACAGAGATTCAGGAAAAAATGTGAAAAATTCAAGGACAAGTCCATAAGGGTCAAATTACGAAGGTGCGGGGAAGAGGCACAGATAGACACCACCCCTCCGAAACAAAAGAGCAACTACATCTTTCCTCTCTTAACCTTTTGGCCCAAATTTCATTTTTTTTCCTTTTGGTCTCCTTTTGATGTGTGAAGAGGACTTGTTCATTTGTGTGCAGTGTGACCTCACAAGAGATGGTGGACTCAGAGACGCCGCTAGCCAGCACGACATGAAGTCCCACCGATAAAGAAGTCTGCTGCCCAGTGATGGCGGGAAGGAGGGAGGCGGGGGCTCAGGGATGAGGAGTTAAAAATCAGCGAGGAGTTAAAGTAATACACAGTTTTCAGGGTACCAATGATAATATAGAAACATGGGTCTTCATAGTTAAATTTAAGGATCAATAGCAATAACTATGTAATTAATTCTATATTCTTGGTTTCTTTCCCCTCATGTGAGATGATTTGTTTAATTTTAGTTTCTTATTTTATTTTGAAATTATACAGGTAGAATTATACAATACAATAGAATTATACAATTCTACCTGTATAATAGAATTGTATAATTCTATTGCTCCCCTCAGCACTTACTATAGTTATTTTAAACAGAAGAACCCCACAGGTAAGTTGTTCTCTTATTGGTCTATTATGTTCCCTCTCTAGTTTCTTTAATACACACAGTTAAAGAATAAAAAAGTAAGTAGTTATTTCTGATATTCACCAGATATGGTTCATATATTGACGTTCACATATGGGGTAAGGCAAAAGAAGGCTTACAGTTGTTTTTAGGGAAAATAACAAAATAATTAATAAATAATAATACAAAAAATAAACTCTGTGTTTCACATACTCACACCTATTAACCTACTTTTTCCCCCACACTGTATATTATTTGTAAACTGGCAGTTACTATTTCTGTTTAATTTTATAACAGAATAAAGAGAAAGAAATGATAGGTGTTGGGATCTGTAAATAGTAGATGTGAGGAAACTGAGGCTGTAATGAACAAAGGACATGTTCATCCAGAGTCTGTGAGAGATACAAAGTGCAAATCCCACAACTGAATTCAGATCTCTTCTGAGATCTGACCCAGGAATTCTCCTGCTGGGATATATGTGTGAAACTCTGCGAAGAAATGTGAAACCTTGCTTGTAGCAACCTCAATTATGGTGATAAAAATCCAGGAATTAACCTAAAATGTTCATCAACAAGTAACTGGTCAAACATATCATGGTTTATTTAAACATAAAATACTATGAAGCTTAAAATTAAATAGGTACATACTGTATTTTGCCATGTATAATGTGCACCCACATTTTTGGACCAAACTTTCAGGAAAAGATCTCTCATTTTAATTTTTTAATGAAATGTTATTTATTTCTATTTAGAAACAAACATGATTATCATATTTCAAGGTATTATTTTGTATATGGATATCATTATTGCTTTCTACAGTTACACTTTTAACACATAAGAGTAAGTAAAAGAATTAAAAACATTTATACAAATACAGAATCAGTACTATTCATGTATAATGTGCATCCTTATTTTTCCCTCAAAAATTTGGGCAAAAATGTGTGCACTGTACATGGTAGAATACAGATATATATTTATATACTGATGTGGAAAAATATTTAAGGGATATTAACCCCCTGCCCCCAAAAAGAAAAGAAAACAAACAACAGAATAAAGTGTGATCTAGCAAAAATGAAACTATTTATAATTCAAGTAAAATGTAACATAATATTGTGGGTTGTCTTATTATCTTTTATAATATCTATGATTATAATGCACACACATAGAAATAACACTAAAAATAAAAAGCTTGTACTAGTAATTTTGGGGGAAAGAAGGTTAGAATATAGAGAAGTTTATTTTTACTTTATAACTTTGTGTGATTTGAATATTTTCATATTAATAAATTATTTTTATATTAAAGGGAGTTAGGTTTTTTCAGGATTGTTAAATAATAGATTATTTCATTAGATTTCTCTGTATATAATGTGTGCAAAATAACTATTATTTTAAATTAAAGGTAATTACAAGATCAATGAAAATAATGTGTAGTACTTCTTTGACTACCCTAAAGGGGAAAAAAAGTTTATTATTTAAACACACACATCGGAAGCAAACAGGAGAGAAAAAACAGATATATAAGAGATGAGGTTTTCAAATGCTGAGACTATATGGAGAAGAAATTACTTTAAGATATTAAAGTAGTTATTACACTGCTGGTAAAGCAGTGTGTTACATAGGAAAGGAAACAATTTTAAAATATCATTTGGCATTATAATGAATAGTTACAAAGTCATTATAATGTAAATTCTGAAACTGATTGTTCTTAAAACTTATAGAACAGTTTTACACTTGAAATAATATTTACATCTTATTCTGAAAATACCTGTAATTAGAGCAAAGCCCCACAAGTATTTTGCATGAGTTGTATTTTAAATTTGCTAGTAAGCTTTATATGAAATTCAGTTAAAAAAACAAAATTCATGAATTTCTGTTGCAGCAGTTTAATAAGACTAAACATTCTGGAACACCTTTCCTGGGCAAAAAACCTAAATGCTGCCTAAATTAGAGCTAATATACTTTTAAAAGCATTGCAGAGCTCACAAAACAGTAAGTTAAGTCTTGCATGAACTACACTACTCCCAGCAAAAACTCACATAACACAAACAAAACAGTACCAAAAAAAAAATTTGAGCTAAAACTGGAATGGAAAATCCACACGGAAGCCTAGGTTTGCTCCAAAATGTACCTAACCCAGAAATATCCATCTGGACTGAACAGCACCATTGTGAAATAGGATTCAGATGTGACAAGTCAGGGAGCTAAACCTGAGACAGACCCTCCATGTTAAGACAGGTACCCCAAATAATTATCTTGATTAAAAAGGGGCACATAGAAACAGTTGCATGCTGACCAAATGAAACAAAAGAAATAGTCAGCTAGACTTTGGTGGAAAAGTAATATTGTCTTTCCTAATAATTTCCTTCCACAGTTCTTCTCTCATCAGTCCTGAGATTTGAATGACACCACACTACCATGCTGTAAAATCTAAATCCAAAAAACAAAATGAAAAAGTTTTTCTCCAGATTTGCAGAGCTCTCTTGTCCTGGCAGAAACAAAGATGAATCATCTCAATGCAGGCCCTGAGGATTCCCAAAATGAGAGTTCCACCAAATCATTCACAATTAAATCTAGGAAACAGATGAGGAAATTCAATACCCTAATCAACAGACACTACTGACTGCAGAAGTAAACGCATAAAGTAGGTACTGAAAATTTAAGAAATAATGTACAACATAAGTATGCTTAAAGTGTTTAAAGAAATAATGGAAGAAGTTGAAAATATTATAAAGAAAGAAGACAATCAGAAATGTTTTAAAAGGATACAAAATATAATCACCAATATTTAAAATTTATTTGATATCTATAAATGATAGATAATACAAAGCTGCAGAGACTATCAGCAAACCATGTGAGGAATATGAAGACATTACTCACAATGCAATTCAGACACAAAGAAAGAAAAACTGTGAAAGAGAGCTTAAGTGAAACCAATGGCCAAAGAAGTCCTAATAGCATTTAACTGGAAGTCCACATAGAATAAAGCGAAGAAAGCAAAACTAATATTTTAATACTGCAAATTTTCCAGAACTAATTAAAAAACAATGTTCAGATATAAGAAATACAATAAATTTGTATACTACTTCGAGTCACAGCATAATAAATTGCAGACCTTGAAAGTAAATGAGAAGACATTAAACCACCCAGAACTTTTCACCATCAGCAATAAAAGCTGAAGACATTGGGTGACTTCATTACTCTATCATATATCTATGAAGAAACTGAAACCAGAGCCCTGCCTCATCATCTAGCCCACAAGATCCCTCCAACATTCCCTTCCCTCCCCTAACTTTAAATTTCTCCATCCTGCCCTGTGCATTCTTATTTTCTAGTTATCTCTTTTTACCATATCATAGCTATAATGTAAAATAATTTTCTGCTTATTTCATATCTCATGCCCATTGCCTTCTGGTTGTCCCTTTAATTCCTGGATTTTTGGCTTGAATCTAACAATTTCACAGTCTTTGAAAGCCTACATTTCTTGTACTGGCTAGTGTGGCTCAGTGGATTGAAGGCCAGCCTACGAACCAAAGGGTTACCCATTTGATTCCCAATCAGGGCCCATGCCTGGGTTGCGGCTCAGGTCCCCAGTACAGGGTACATCAGAGGCAACCACACATTGATGTTTCTCTCCCTCTCTTTCTCCCTCCTTTCCCCTCTCTAAAAATAAATAAATAAAATCTATAAAAAATTTTAAAAAAAAGAAAGCCTACATTTCTTCTGAGAATTTTTCTTAATCCCTAGATACTTATATTGGGTCTTCCTTTCTTCTCATCTCTAACTTCCTGTGTCATAATTTTATTTATATCTTATATCAACTAACATATAGACTGTCTCTCCACATTCAATTTCCCTGAAAATAACTGCTTTCATAAAAAATAAAAATGAGAATAAGCCTTGATACTAAAATATTTTATAGGGCAAAAAGAATTGGAGAAATTTTGGTTAGTACCTGGTCAATAGTCACTTTCCAACAAAAGAGTGTGAATTGTTACAGACTAGTTCTGAATGAGCCTCTTTGGAAAAGCCTGAAATGAAAGCAGGGACCATGAATAAGATGTCTGTCTGGAAGAAGTCCAGGCAGTGTTAATATAATGAGAAAGGTTTATGTGATATCGATGCAATATGGCAGCCAAAGAGAGTGGACTGGAATGATCATGCATGAACAAGGACAACTTCATTGTCCTAGTCAGTGAAGTGAGCATGATGTCAATGAAGTAGACATCATTGAATGAACATGTATGGTGTGTGTCTGTCACATTCAAAATGACTGAGTGAGTAGAGCAATGAATCTGCATCATGTTTTGCAATAAGCTTGAACATTCCTCCGTGGAAACTATTTGGATGATTCAGAGGCTGCAGCTATGGGCAACTGGTCATTGGCAGCTTCACCACGACAACATCCCAGCTCATGTATCACGTCTCCTGCAGAGTTTTTTGGCAAAACATCAAGCTGCCCAGGTGGCTCAGCTCTCTTCAGCCCAGATTTGGTGCCCTGCAACTTCTGGCTTTTTCCAAAATTTAAATCACCTTTGAAAGGGAAGAAATTTCAGACCATCAATGAGATTCTGATTGGCAGAACTGTCTGAAGTCCCAAGATTCCTACTTTGAAGGAAACTGAGGTGTCATTGTCCTATGTACAATGTTTCTTGTATCTTGTATCTTCTTCAGTAAATGTCTCTATTTTTCATATTACATGGCTAGATACCTTCTAGAGAGACCTCATACATTACCTAATGAAAGTTTGGGGAGCAAAAAAGTAAATCAGGGCTTAAATCTAAACCTGGAAATGATGTATCCTACTGTGTGTACCCTACCCCTTCCTGGAAGCATAAGGAAAAAAACAGAGGGGAATTATATGAACATATACTAGACAAAGAAAGGTATTGCTGGGTACTTAGAGGTCATATTCCTTGGCCCTAAGTGAAAAACCTCCTTCTTCCCACAAAGCAAGGTAATAATGACAAATTCAATTTATAAACTCTGCTGGTTACTTGCTATGTGAAATTCTCATCACATCTGTCAACCTCTCCTAACACAGTTTTCTCATCTGTAAAATTGTATATAGGGAGATTTTCTTAAAGATAAATTATATAAAATACAAAAAATATCTGACATGTTCTGGCCTTCAAAAACTGATTATCAACCTTCTCTAGTATTTTTCCAGTAAAATCATTCTCCTGTATTTTTTGCAAGTCTTCACAAGTTTGACACACCAATCTGCTACCTTATCAGTTTCTTATACTTCCCTTTATTGCTTGGACACTGATAGTCTTCAGGGGTTTGTTTACAAGTTTCCTCACTTAAGTACTTTGAATACAAATAATCAGTGCTTAATGTGACCATGTCCTTAATGTGATAAGAGAAAGCAGATTTTGCAAAGATAGTGGATAATAAAAACTGCATTATAAGGGCTAAATTATGTGTTGAAATCATGGAAAGGCTAACTCACTAGAAGTTGATAAGGATATTTCATAATTTAGATAATTTAGAAGTTGAGAATATTCCCTGTTGACTGAATAGGAAGAAATATCTCAAAATAAATAGGATTCACTGGGTTGCATCTAATATTAACAAAAAAGAATGATCACAAAAATATGGTGCTTATCAGTCAATACAGACCAGTTATGCTGAAGTAACCAAACAGCTCCCAAACCCGAACATAAAAAAGTTAAGTTCTTGCTTATGCTACAGGTTCACTGAGAACTCTTTGGAGGAGGAGCCAGTGCTGCCTTTTTAAGTCCTTCAGGGACTATGCCTGAAAAAGTTTCCATTAACAGTTAGGTGATTTGCACATGTCTTCGTAGCTTTCACACAGAAAGACCATGTCACTTCCATTCATTTTTTGTTGGCCAAAGCAAATTACATGGCCATGTCTAGATTAAAAAGAGTCAAAGAAGTACAATGTTATTAAATGTCTAGAAAACTGGAGAAGCAGGATGTTTGTGACAACGCTCATGACTGCCACATTATCTCATAAAATTATAAACAATATAAATAAACGTATAAGCTGCTAAGGAGAAAAATCATGCTACGTGGAAATAAATTTAAAAATAAAGTTATATGAGAAATTGTGAGAGGAAAGGCATGTTTCAAGACTTGCCTATGCAGCCATACTGATACTCATATATGAAAACAAAACAATGAATGATCAGATATGACTTTGTGTGGTCAGTTAAAATGTGTTCTTGTGGTGCCACAAGATAGGAATATCAAAGGGAGAAGTTTAAACATAGTGGCAAGATTTACTGGGGTGATGGGAAATAATACCCCTCATCCACCCCCGCACTCCCTACAGAGATGTAGAGGGAATGCAGGCTCTGGTAGCAACTGCTCAGAGATCCCTGATAGTCCTCCATATATTTTCTTGGTTTTCAGGAATGAGTAGGCTTTCTTTCAAACTAACCAGTCTCCTTCCCAACCCTTCACATGCTTATGCTGGGCCATCCTCCTAACTGGTTCCTTTCCAGTCTCTTCTGGGGTTTCATGCCCTCATCCAATTTGACCCTTTTCCCAGGCTGGATACCTCCCTTTTACAATCATCATCTTGGCTCCTACTGCTCAGGTGCCTAGCAAAGGAATTTCCCCAGCTGTTTTATTTGTCTTCCCAATTATCCCAGGTGGTTGTCGCCCTAGGGAGACTGGAAAAGCAGTTCTTCCTGTGATTCTTCCTGCCCACTTAGGAATCAGCATCTGTTTGGCAGAGGACGTGACTCTTCCCTGAGGTGTCTGAAGCTGTAACTTCCAGACTTAATCAGGCCCAGCTGCTCCCTTCTTTTTTGTTAACTCCTAGCTGCCTGAGCTAACATTTTGATGGTTAAAAAATATGCTCTTTCACCAAATTTGCTTAAGAGAATACCTACAGGTATAAAAGACTGAATTACAGAAAGAATTTTTTGAAGAGGGATGTTGTTGATGAAAATGGATGCTGATAAAGCCATTTACAAAGAAATTAGTAAATAAGGATATGGAAAGCAGTAACTGCAGCTGGTGAGAATTATCCACGTGTTGAAACAAACACATTATAAAAACACACAGTATAAAAACCTACAGCAATGCTTTCATAGTTCCAATCCGATAAATAGGATGGTGGAAGACTGAAAAGATAGAACCATAAACTCAGCACTTCTCTTTCCCATACACTCGAATCCAGTTATTGTGACAATCTGAGTTATATAAAGGATTAATAATAGCTTAAGTTTACTGATCAATTCCATTTATATATATATATATGTATAAAATGCTATAATTGATTTACTTGCTAAATTTGAAAAATTACGGTTAATTCAATGCAAGGTAAAAAGCTAAATAAAACCTGGTGCCAGTGCCTTTTATGAAGTATCTTTAGTGTTTAGCACAATTCTTGGTAATATCATGGCATTTAAGATACATACTTCTTATTTGTAGAGATACATAAAAGGCAAGTTACAAAAAGTATAAAGGCAAAACATAGATCAAGTGTATGACTTTCAAAAATAAAATAGTATACCTAAATTTTTCTATATAAAAAAGACATACTTAAAATAAAATTCAAAGATTAGAATGAAAAAGTGGACAAAACTATCTTCCAGACGTTAATATTGTCACCATTGTTTTTTCCCTTCCCCATATTTAAATCAGTAAAAATTTAAGGGAAATACAATAAAATGAAGTAAGAAGGCAAACTTGTATAATGAAGAAAGTGACAGACAAACATAACAATACTGAATCTATTTATGTCCAACAAATAGCAAGGCATTCTAATAAATAAAGCAAAAATTTTGTTACAAATACTGAGAGGAATGGAAAATCCCAAATATAGTAATGTTTTAATTCACTGTTATTATATAGCAGTTAAAATGGAAAATAGCAAAGACACTGTAAATCGGAAACATATAAATTACTGGGATTTGATTCCATTTATATGTTTTCTGTTTTACTTCATTATTGCTTTAATTGAGTTGAGTGTGTTGTGCTATAGCAAAGCTTTCTTATGCACCGTGACTCAAGTGTCAGCACCTCTTTTCATGTTTGTCAGAAATCTCAAAGCCCAAAATGTGTGTTTTTGGATAAGCCCATTGAAATAATTTCAACATTATTTAATCAACATTCTGCTCTCCTCTCAATTCAAGTGTTAATTAACCGTCTAATATTTATGATTTGTTCTGATTTTTACTGTTTATTACATTATTTGGTCATGATCATGAACTGAACTAATTTTTAAAGAAAAAAGTCAAGATTTAGTGTACTATAATTCCAAGAAGATAACAAGTTTACTTTCAGAATAAGTAGTTAGGGAGCCAAAAGTCATTAATGTACTTGGTGTCTCATTGTCTTAAATAGCTTTATTGTTTTGTGATTTAAAAGGCAAATACTGCATTTGACCTCCGTAAATTTTCTCTAGCTTAAATATGTTAGATTCAAATTTCTCATGTGTGAAAAAAGGAACTAATGTACTGTAAATAAATGAATATAAACTAAGTTGCTGGAATTTATAATGAGAGATGAAATTAAGGGCTTATTCTGCCTCTTAGCAATGAAATGAGTTCTAGTCAATTGGATTATTTCTCAGTAAAAGTTTTACAAAAGTCTAAATTAGAAACACAAACTAAACCAAATTACAAACCATGTGCAAAATATAAATGCAAATTTATTTTGCGAAAGTAAACTAATGTTTGATTGGGAACATGAGTGTAGGGGATTGTGATTAATTCCTTAAATGTCATGAAATAAAGGGTAATACATGTTTCCAATTCAGTGAAAATTTGTTTCTGTGTTGACTAGAAATTTTTAGAACCCAACCATATCTTAACAATTATGAGGTCTAATTCTTAATTTTCCATATGGAGACAGCAGCCTGTAAAAGTTACCTCCTCCAAGTCTACTCAGCCAGCACAAAGATTAAAACTTGGATTTACATCCAAGCCCTTTCTTTCCAGAGGTCTAGAGATCATTTTCATCCTTTATTATTTGATTCATAAATCATATTTTGGGTTAATATATTTTAAAACTATCATTGGAAACTTTCAAACTGTATTTTATCAGAAAATGCTATGGGGACTACTCATAAAGAAACGGAGACTAAGATGTTAATGTCATAACTTCCAAAGACTGAAGAAAGGGGTGGTCAGAGAAAAATAAAGATATGACCTGGAGTGGAATATAATTAAGGAAGGGCCACACCAAGAGCACTCCTGTGAGCAACTAAGAAGGAAGAACTACCTAACATCCAGGCAGAACAGGACAGATTTCAAAGTCAGGAATTCATAAAGAAAAATGCACACAATACTTTATATGCAAGGGTGAAATAGGGCAGAAGAGAGTGCTGCCTGCCAAACAGCAAAGTATTGCACAAAATTGCTCAGCAGATGAAGAAAGCTGCAGGTGTCCCTTGATGGATGTATGGTATGGCCATGCTTGATGGCCACGCCCTAGAAGTCAATAAGGAGTAAGAAGTGACAAGACTATGTAATGATATCTGCATGCAGACAGGATTATTTTATAATTAGGATCATTGAAATGATTAACAAATTTGTCTTCATTGTTGGGAGTTTTGTCTTGCACTGTGTGAGTTTGAGGCAAGGGCTGAACAGGTGTGTCTGATACTGTGAGATTAATGTAAAGCACTCAAAGACACAGGCTCTTCCCATCAAATGAGGAACTCACTTATTGTTTAGTGATTTAACTGAAGGGTGGCAAAGGTGGCAGGAAGAAGAAGAAGATTCCTATTGGCTGACCAAGCCTCCTTAAGAATATGTCATTTGAGGTCCTGAAATTTAGACATTGCTTTTACATGTTCTTGTTTGTTTTGGGAAAAGACTGAGTATGTTTCTGCTCTTAATTAATAGTGTCAGGAAGAAAGACACAAAAGAAAGAGATACACATTGAAAAAAAGATTCAAAAAGAGATATACAATTAAACACAGAGAAATAGCTACAGAAAACTGTATGGAGACCTAAAGAGTAAACACATACAGAGAAACAGAGAGGCAAAGAGATACACACAGACATAGCATAAACAGGCCGAAAGAAAATAAGAAACAAAAGCAGACAGGGAAACTCAAAGGCACACTACTCAGGTATTCAGAAAACCTCACATGCAGAGACAAAGATACACAGACAGAAACAGCCAGATAGAAACCATACACATGTAGAAAGACATATGGAAAGAGTACAGGAAGAGATACATGCAGGGACAGTCAGACTGAAATCCAAACTTGTGTGGTTCTCAACAATCCATTAAATTGCATAGTCTAGAGCCTCAGTCATACCTGTCTTATCAAAATTGCCAGGGTTAAAATCAAGAATGAGTTGTTTTAAAAAAACAGCACAGATATTTCCATGGACCCTCGGCTGAAACACCCCTTATGTTAAATGTTCATCACTTCTAAAGTAATGTGCATATCAGCTGTTTCTTTAAACTGAAAGAGCTTTACAAATACACTAGAATTTTTTTTATCTTCAACCAAGAATACATTTGTTGATTCCAGGGAGAGAGGGAGAGGGAGAAGAAGGGAGGAAGAAAGACAGAAAGAAAGAGAGGGACATCAATATGAGAAATATATATCCTTTGCCTCCCATACACACCCTGACTGGGGACAGAATCCACAACCTAGGCACATGCCCTGACCAGGAATCCAACCCGCAACCTTTCAGTTTATGGAACAATATTCCAGCCAACTGAACCACACCAGCCAGAGCCATTAGAAATTTTTTTATGGTTTTTCAATGATTTAGTTATATCTGCCCAATTTTAGGATTTTTGGCCAAATTGATTTGTGACAACTATTTTCTACTAAGACTTTTTATTTTCATTTATTTTAGCTTTGTAATATTTTAGGATTTCTGGTTTCAGCCTTGTCTATTTTTATTATTTTTGTTTATATTCTTTTAAAATTGTTTTGAATTTTTCTTAAGCTAGCTTTTTAATACACAGCTGTTAACTATTAAATTAATTTGGAATGCTTTTGATTGTATACAATGGAAAAATAAAGTCAAACTGCCTTAAATAATAAGAACATTTATAGTCTGTAATACCTGAAAACCCATATGTCACAGAAGTTTTAAGACTTATTTAATTCAATGACTTTGTCTCTATGTCCCTGTGATTCGCTTTGCGGAGAGGAAGTGGAGATCTCTGTGTGAGAGCTTCACCTTCAGGCTGGAATGAAATAGTTATAGTATTCTTAGTATGTCTGCCAATGGCCAGCAGTGTTCTCATAAGGTTGTCCCTTAATAATAAGTTTCCTAGAATCATCTTTTTAATATTCCCCTTACATTTCATTGCCCCAGATCTAGTCTTGTAATCCCTCTTGAACATATCTTTGCAGTCAAGGAATGCCCTACTAAGTTTATCACAGATTTAAGTTTTTGTTTTTTTGTTTTTTTTTATTGTTCAAATACATCTGTCTCCATTTTCCCACCACCACTTTCCCCTGCCCCACTCACTGCAAACTCTCACCCCTAATCCTTCCCCACTTTGGCTTTGTCCATGAGTCCTTTATACATGTTCCTTGATTTGACCCTTCCCCTTCTTGTCCCAGTTACCCACCTCCCTCCTTCACTCTCGTTACTGTTGGTTTCTTTTTAATTTCAGTGTTGCTGGTTATATTTTTCTTGCTTGCTTGTTTGGTTGATTAGGTTCTAATTATAGGTGAGACCATATAGTACTTGTATTTCACCCCCTGGCTTATTTCACTTAGCATAACACTCTCCAGTTCTATCCATGCTGTTGTGAAGAGTAGTAGCTCTTTCTTTCTGCTGCATAGTATTCCTTTGTGTAATGTAGCATAATTTTTTGATCCACTCATTTACTGAAGGGCACTTAGGTTGCTTCCAGCACTTGGCTATTGTAAATTGTGCTATTGTGAACACTGGGATGCATAGGTTCTTTAGAATTGGTGTTTTGGGATTCTTAGGGTATAATCCCAGCAGTGGATTTTCTGGGTCAAAAAGCAATTCCGTTTATAGCTTTTGGAGGAAATTCCAAACTGTTTTCACAGTGGTTGCACCATTCTGCATTCCCACCAACATGATACTAGGGTTCCCCTTTTGCCACAACCTTGCCAGCATTTGTTGTTTGTTGATTTGTTTATGATGGCTATTCTGACTGGTGTGAAGTGGTATCTCACTGTGGTTTTAATTTGCATTTCTCTAAAGGCTAGTGATGCTGAGCATCCTTTCATATGTCTCTGGGCCCTGTGTATGTCCTCCTTTATGAGAAGTGTCTGTTCGGCTCCTTTGTCCACTTTTGAATGGGTTGTTTGTCTTGCTGGAGTGGAGTTGTGTGAGTTCTTTATATATTTAGGAGATCAAACCCCTGTCCAAGGTATTATTGGCAAACATATTTTCCCATACAATTGGTTCCCTTTTCATTTTGTTGATGTTTTCTTTAGCCATGCAGAAGCTTCCTATTTTGATGAAGTCTCATTTGTTTATTCTTCCCTTTAGGCCCCTAACTCTAGGGGACATATCAGTGAAAATATTACTTCAAGGAATATCTGAGAGTTTCCTGGCTAAGTTCTCCTCTAGGATTTTTATGGTATTGTGACCTATATTTAAGTATGTTAACCATTTTGAGTTTATTTTTGTGTATGGTGTCAGTTGGTGGTGAATTTCAATTTTTTGCATCTAGCTGTCCAGCTCTTTCTATACCATTTGTTGAAAAGGATATTTTTATTCCATTTTATGCCTCTGCCCCCTTTGTCAAATATTAATTGACCACAGAGACATGGATTTATTTCTGGGCTTTCTGCTCTGTTCCATTGATCTATGTCTGTTCTTATGCCAATGCCAGACTGTTTTGATTACTGTGACCTGGTAATATAGTTTGAGGTCAGGTACTGTGATCCTTCCTACTTTGTTCTTCTTTCTCAAAATTGCTGCAGCTATTCGGGGTCATTTATGTTTCCATATAAACTTTTTAAATGTTTGTTCTATGTCTGTGAAATATGTCTTTGGTATTTTAATAGAGATTGCTTTGAATCTATCAATTGCTTTGGGGTAGCATTGACATTTTGATGATGTTAATTCTCCTAATCCATGAACACAGCATATGTTGCCATTTCTTTGTATCTTCCTTAATTTTTTTCTTCATTGTTGTGTAGTTTTCTGAGTCTTTTTACCTCCTTGGTTAATTTTTTTCCTAGGTACTTTATTTTTTTGTTACTATAGCAAATGGATTTTTTTCCTGATTTCTCATTCTGATAGTTCATTGTTGGTGTACAAAAATGTCTTTGATTTCTGTATATTGACTTTGTATCCTACTCTTTTGCCAAATTCACTTATTAGGTTGAGTAGATTTTTGGTGGAGTCTATGGGGTTTTCTATGTACACTATCATGTCATCTGCAAACCATAACAGTTTTATTTCCTCCTTTCCAATTTAGATGTCTTTTATTTCTTTTTCTTGTCTGGTCTCTGTGGCTAAGACTTCCAAACTAGAAACCTACCTCAAGGAAATCTCAAAAACATTCTCACTCATGGAGACTTAATAGAACGCTTTTAAACAGTAAGTGGGTCAATAATGAGATCAAAGAAGAAATCAAAGAGTTTCTGGAAACAAATGAAAATGAACACACAACAGTCCAAAGCCTATGGGACACAGTGAAGGCAGTACTGAGAGGGAAGTTCATAGCAATACAGGTCTATATAAAAAAACATAGAAATATATCAAATAAACAATCTAACCCTGCAATCTTCAAGAACTGGAGAAATAACAACAAACCAGAGTGAGTAGAAGGAAGGAAATAATCAAGATCAGAGAAGAATTGAATGACATAGAAACTAAAAGAACAATTCAAAGGATCAACCAATCCAGGAGCTGGTTCTTTGAAAAGATAAACAAAATTGACAATCCTTTAAACGGACTCATCAAGAAAAAAAGGGAGAGGACCCAAATAAATAATATCAGAAATGAAAGTGGAGAAATAACAACTGATACCACAGAAATAAAAAGGATTGTAAGAAATTACTATGAACAATTATATGTCAAGAAATTTGACAACCTCAATGAAATGGACAAATTTCTAGAAAAACGTACTCTTCCAACATTGAATGAAGAAGCAGTAGAAAGCTGAAATAGACCAATAAAAGCTGGTGAAATTAGCAATAATCAAAAGACTCCTGGCACACAAAAGCCCTGCACTAGATGGTTTCACAGGAGAATTTTACAAAACATTGAAGGAAGAGTTAACTCCTGTCCTTCTCAGACTCTTCCAAAAAAATCCAAAAAGAGGAAAGACTTCCCAACTCTTTTTATGAGGCCAGCATCATCCTCATCCCAAAACCAGATATAGACACAACAAAGAAAGAAAACTACAGGCCAATATCACTGATCGACATAGACGCTAAAATCCTCCACAAAATATTGGCACACAGCATCCAGCAATACATTAAAAAGATCATCCACCATGATCAAGTGGGATTCATCCGAGGGATGCAAGGATGGTTCAATATTTCCAAATCAATAAATGTAATACATCACATAAACAAAAGGAAAGACAAAAATCACATGATTATATCAATAGATGCAGAAAAAGCAGTTAAGTTTCGGCGTCCATTTATGATAAAAACACTCAGCAAAGTGGGAGTAAAGGGGTCACACATCGACATAATAAAGGCTGTATATGAGATACCTACAAGCAACATCATATTCAATGGGCAAAAACTAAAATCTTTTGCACTAATATTGGAAACAAGACAAGGTTGTCCGCTCTCACAGGTTTGGGTTCTTAAATGAATCACTGCCTGGGGATGGGTTTTTGTTAATTGACTTAGATTTTTTTAGAGCTCATACCTGAGCCAGGCCTCCAAAACCACATGGGTTGCTACAAATCAGGAGAGAAAAGACACCAGTAAGAAAATTGATTTGTTAGCAGGAAAAAAGAAAGGGTACCCAGCCGGCTGCTGCTTAGGCAACTAATAATGTCCACTAATATCATTGTCACCATCATCATCACGCTTTTTCTTTTTTACTGGTCTTCACACAAATAAAAGTTACAGGTGTGAAATGCTTCACATTTATTCTGATTTTTTCAAGTGACAATTCCACACTATCCTCTGTTTTGTTTTGTTTTTTTAACTAGGAAATTGAGAGATCTTGTGAACTGTTACCCACTCTGAAATCCGTCCTGATTATTAATATCCAGGCAGAATTTATGGCACTTTTCTATGATATTTTATTTATTGTGAGAGTATTTATTGACTTATATTAAAGTGTGCTAGACCATGACTCCATGGGCCGGAATGAAGAGGGGAGGCATTTATTGTTAAAGCTCCAGGACCCATTATAGTCTTGGAATATATGAAGTACACAACATTTACTGAGTTGATTTAAATAACAGACAATTGTAATGTTTATAGAGTACATTAACTGACGTAAAAGATATTGTAAAGGATTATTCTAGATCATGATTATTTTGAGGAAAACTCCATGAGGGCTACATCACTCTGCTTTAGGCTACTTTTTGTTATTCTTTTTTTATTTCTAAAATATGGAAACTGTCCATATTTTAACTTACAATAAAAACCTACCAAAAAACTTCTACAATTAAGAAATAATTTTAAGATACATGAATGATATTCTTTCTGAGTAAGTGTGTTCAACCTTTCAAAGCCGGACAGGTTCCAGGATTCAAGCAGATGGAAGAAAATTCATGGAGCTGTTGGGAAGCCTTTATTCTAGGGTGGGTGGCCCACATACACGGCAAGCTGTGTGTCCCAGGGCAGGGAGCCCCTAACTCCCTTATATACTAAATGCACACAAAGCCTGCAAGGAGCCAAGATATTGTATAACAGAGCATGATTCTGCACATGCAAGCCCATTCTCAAGGCTGTGGGAATGCTGCTTATCTTAGTTACCCAGACTTCTGGGTGAGGGGGCCAGACTGATTTCGTTTACCCTACAGTAAGGGATATGCTGTTAGAGTGTATTTCACATTCTTAAGTCAATAAATTATAATTTTGTGGACTCACAGAATGTCTCAAATTCAGTTTTTTAAAAAAACTTGAATAAAAAAATTAGGAAAAATTTCAAAATATCAGTGGGACAAAAGAAGATGGCTCTAACAATAGGCATATCAACTATCAAGCAAATGTCAAAAAATTATTATTTTAATATATAATATATATTTATAAGTATGTGTTTGTTTACATATAATATTGCACTCTGTTTCATATATGTATAAAATATAAAGTGTAATGATTAGGAAATTACACATATAAACAAAGCCTGAGAATTTACTACTCATCTCTCACAATTAAGGAATTAGAGTTTAACACTGATTTTGTAAAACAGAAACATTTTAAACCACTCAAATAAGATTAAAATAATTCAAGTAAAGTTATAAATAGAACCTAATCATTTTAGGATCCATACTGTGGATTGGCTGGCTCCACTTCTATTTCACCTTCCTTCTATGGATCCTTTCCATACAATTCCTCCAGAGCAGAACAATGTATTCCCAGATTCCTTCAGAGCAAGGGATTGGGGTGAGAATTGTCTCTTTGCAATCAAGTAAAACTACAGAAAATTTGGAGAGTGGAAGTGAATAAGAGGTTATCTCTGGCCTCTTTTTCTATTTTAGCTATTGGCAAATAGGGTTCCTGCTCCACTGTCCAGCATCCAGTCACCAGTTTCCCAGGCGAGGCAGCCGTGGTGGTGTTAGCCCCAGAGACCCTGGTAAGTGGTAGACTCCTGATTCCGCTTCCTCCTCATTAGCTAGCACTCACCAGTATATTCTTAAATATATTTCCGAGTGATTTCAAGATAGTAGCTCTTTTGATTGGTCAGTTTTTCAACTTTCATAAAATTATTTCCGGAGTGCCAGGCTAGAGTTTGCTTCTCAAGAAATTCTAAAAATTTTCTATCAAATGCTCTTACTTTTTATTTTCTTCATGGAACATTAACAGAAACATTAAAAGGTTACAGCAATGAAAATGTAGGAAACATGATAAAACAAGAATGCATAGAATCAGAAAATATTATATGAAATATAAGGTCAAATATGGAAGTGATGGTAATAAATAAAATATCTAAGTTATTTCTTCCTTTTTAAACAAAACACATATATAATGCATCAAATTAATTTATAAATGCTGACATGAAACAGGAATGTCATTTGTAGGCTCTGGCCATTCAAATGTCCTAATACTCTAATTGGTTAGAGCACTGTCCTAATACTCTAATGCTGTGGGTTCAATCCCACTAAGGGCACATACAAGAATCAATCAATGAATGCATAAATAAGTGGAGCAACGAATTGATGTTTCTCTCCCCATTCCATTCCTCTCTTTCTCTCTCTCAAATCGATATTTAAAAAAAATAATGTCATTTGCCCAACGATAAGCAAAAATATACTTGATAAATTAAAAACAGAAAAAAAGCATTTTTGCTTTCCTTCCTGCAGTGGTCACAGTGTGGCTATCAGAGAAGATACAATTCTTATTATAAAGTATTAAACAAAAAAAAATTCCATAATGAAAATGTGAATCATGAACATTTATGTTGCAAAACACACTGATTTTTTTAAATGAAGGTCATGTTTAGTAAAAATTTGATTCCTTAAAATGCTACAATAATACCATGCCCAATAGTTCAAAAGTTGTCATAGGATGAAGAGTTTAAATACTAACTAATGATGTACAAAATCGGTCTCCTCTCTAGCATCATTCCCTACTCGATACAAGTATCTCCTAATCATTGACAACTTTGTTAATTCAAAATGTTATTTAAATACAATGCAAAGTGAAATCTCCAGACCTTGAAAAAATTTAGCATTTCATGGAGTAGACAAAAATAATGTTGAAGATATTTCTTTTAGACTATATTATATTTCTATACCTTATAAATGCTCTATAAGAGATTCTTACTTTTTTGTTATTCTTTTTTATTTCTAAATTTTGTTTTTCTTAAATCACATTTATTCTATTACAGTTGTCTCACTTTTTCCCGTTGCCCTCTTCCACACACCCAACCTCTCCCCCTTCTCCCACGGTCAGTTCCCACTCTGTTGTCCATGTCCATGGGTCATTCCTTCATGTTCTTTGTCTAGTCCTTTCCTCTTCTTTCCACCATTTCCCCCCTTCCCTATCCCCTCTGGTCACTAACTGGTTTTATAATCAGGTAAAAATAGGTAGAAAACATACTGGGAAACAACATAATTTTTCAGTTTATTTCAGTCTCTATATTTTTCTATCTTTCCCTACATAGGGAAAGTTTACATAGTATTTTTATTGCTTTTATATCAAGAATTTATGTTTAAGACAACAAAGTTTTAGCCCCTCACACATTATTATATGCATCATAGTGAGATTAGTAACATTTTTAACATTCTTTGCCTGCATAATTTAAATAATGAAGATTATATTTTTTGTTATGTTTTTATTGTCAGTATTGCTTAATTCATTTCAACTAATCTCATCTGGCTTTCAGACATCATTTCTGTGCTTTCTTCTTTAGAAAAAGAGGATGAAGTATGTCAGCGACCTTTATAAATATGTCAAATAGTATAATTCTATACTGCCATTTTTTCCTCACCCTTTTAGTTACCATTCTGTCATGTTTAAAGATAAAAAACCCCACATTTCATAAAATTAACTTACACATTGACCACCCAAACAGTTCAGACTGAATGTTTAATATTTAGCCCCTCTTTACATTTTAAACAGTATTCATTTTTTTCAGTAACAGATAATATTTATTCTCTTGACAAGATCTATGCTATCACATCCCAATGCTCTGGGAGTCATTAAAACCTCTTGAAAAATTCAAGATTCTTCTCTGGGATATTGTAATTATCATGCACAGGTGATATATGCACACTGATCCCCCCTGGATCAGAAACTCCCAGGCTAACCACTACTGTAGAGAGCAAACAACACAATGTAATAATTTAGATTCAAGTTTGTCTCACACTGTCTTGGCATTTTAAATTTTTCATTATTGATAGCAGTAAATGGGTTACATTTAAGGGTAATTAATATTTATGTGTAGAATGGGAAAAACAAGAACAGGCTAATCCTTGGAGCACTTTTCAGTGA
Organism: Pteronotus mesoamericanus; assembly: GCF_021234165.1. Lineage (NCBI taxonomy): Eukaryota > Metazoa > Chordata > Mammalia > Chiroptera > Mormoopidae > Pteronotus > Pteronotus mesoamericanus. The sequence continues at coordinate 13,122,358 of NW_026555304.1, read as the reverse complement.
AGAATGTTGGCTGCTTTAGGGTTGCAAATGTGGTGAACCAAAAAGTTCCCAGATGTTTACTTTTCATCTGTTTTTTAACAAGCCACACCTTTGTTAAGATTTCTTTTAAATCAAAGCAAGAAGTATCAAGTAAAATATTTCAAGGAGTCTCTCTATTTCTTTAATTTTGTGTTAGAAATCAGGTAGCTAAGTAAGATTTAACTAATCCCCAAATTAAAATACTTGGGTGCTTTTCAATCCATAATCAGGATACACATGGCTTTAGTCAAATGTGGTAACTGGGGAAGTTCTCATTTGGGCAGATCCCAGCTTCCACCTCAGTTGGTATCTCTGCCACCCAACAGGAGTTCAGAGAGCCAGATTCTACTAAATAATCCAGGCATACTTAAGAACAGAGATATATAGCATGGCTGAAATCTCAGAGGAGTACAGACTACTTTGATATTGCATTGGTATGATTAATTTATCATTTATTAGTTAATATTTCTCTGGGAATTTGAGAAATGCCTTGTCAAGCTGGGGAACAAATTGGCTAAAACAAAGTTTCCAAAACAGCATTCCACCAGAGTTCCAATAGAAGCCTTCAGCTGAGCTAACTCCAATCATTCCTCTTCTCTGCATCCCACATTGGGTGCCTTGGAATCCCTGTCTCCATTCTGCTTCGTACACTTTTCAGCATGTTCCTTCCATCGCTGGATGTCCCTCACTTTACTTGTACTCTCCACAACTATAGTTGACTGCAAGTAAACTCCACTCCTGTGGTCTATCAGTTTATCCTCTCCTTTCTCCTACTTTCATGGTGATAGTACACTTCCTTACTACACTGATGTTTGGCTTGGTCATGTGAATTGCTTTAGCCAATGGGATATTAGCAGTCAGTCATAATGCAGGGGAAGCTCAACAAATGTCTCTGTAGCTGGCTTATGTTCTTTTGCACCGCTGCTGTTCCTATGAGAACAAGGCTGAGTTATCCTAGTGGTCTCAGGGAAGGGAGGATGACAGACAAATGGTACAGAAGTGGCTTAGATAAATTAATTGAACCAGATCAGCCAACCCCATCTACCACAGACACATAAGTTAAATAAATACTTACTATTGTGTACACTGAAGGGCACAAAAGTGCATTTGGAGTTCAAGTCCTACGTCAATTCTGATAACTGATTTTTTTTAATCCTCTTTCAAAAACTTTTTCCTGCAGGTTTCATGGTTTGTTTTATTTATTTATTTTTTTATGTTCCTTGCCTCAAACATAATTTACTGCTGTTATTTGCAGACTAAGTTTTTTCCCACTATTCAGTACAGCTTTTGGCATGTGTTCCATTTTTCCATGCCTGTGGTTTATTTTGTTCATTAGTTTATTTTGTTGAACATATTCCACTTAAAGGTGAGATCATATGGCATTTGTCTTTCATTGACTGACTTATTTCACTTAGCATAATATTCTCCAGGTCTATCCATGTTTGTCACAAAAGGCAGGAATTCCTTATTTCTTTCTTTTTTTTGTAAATGCAGATTGATTTTATTTATTTTTTAAAATGTCAAGATCCATTATAAAATATTAAAAATTTTAAATCCATTATAAAGTCTCAGCAATTAAAACAACATGACACCAGCACAAAAATAATCAAGTAGATCAATAAAATATGAGCATTCTAGAAACATTTTTTTTCTAATGTTTGCTGGATTCATATGAACTCAACAACATGTCTCTTCATCTTCATATGTTTTATTCTGTCCAGGAATAGTTGTCTGCCTGTCATCTAGATCTAATCCTTTCACATCCAGGATTTGTTCCACCTTCTATATTTGCAAATGGCCACTTTGCTTCTCTCCCCTTCTCACAGTGAAAATAACCAAGTTTCTTCATTAAAAATATAGCTCCTCCTTGACTCTTCTCTTTGTGTCATCATCCTGGACTTCCTACTTGCTTTCATTAACAAAAACCTTTGGTGGAGGAATAGCATATTCTAAGGTTGGCAGTCCTCATTATTTTATTCACATATTAACATATTGAAATCTAGTTTTATCCCTAACAGTCCATAAAATCCTCTATGCCTAAACTCACCCAAGGCTGTTTAATGGCTCACTACCAAGGTTGCAGTTTTATTCTTTCTCTTCCTTCATCTCTCCACTACTCTTTTGGTCTAGAAAATTCCTTTTGCTCAACATAATAACTAAACTGTGTTTCTTTTCAGGGTATTCTTTTCTGGCCCTGAAGATCCATGAATGGACATCTCCAAGGTTCTGTCCAAAGCTTTTAATTTTTACACTCTAATTCCATCAACTCTTCCTTGGTGTTATTGTCCATATAAATGGCTTTAATCATTACAACATGCTGGCAGTTTTCAAATAGTTACTTCCAATTTTGTATTCTCCTAACCTGGTTCAATCCACTTGTTTAACAGAAACATTAAACTAAGCATTTAACAAAGTAAACACATTATTTTAATCATAAAAACTTATTTGTTGTTCACTTTTTTATTTTTATTATTATTCTTGTTTATTCTGTTACAGTTGTCCCAATTTTCCCCATTTGTCCTCCTCCACCTTGCCCATCTCCCATTCCCACAATCAATCCCCACACCGTTATGTCCATGGGCCATTCATTCATGTTCTTTGATTAATCCCTTCCCCTTCTTTCTACCATTCCCCTCCACCCTTCTCCCCTCTCGCAGCTTTCAGTCTCTTCCATGTTTCCATGTCTCTGGATCTATGTTGCTCATTAGTTTATTTTGTTCATTAGATTCCTCTTTTAAGTGAGATCATATGGTGTTTTTCTTTCACCAACTGGCTTATTTTACTTTGCATAAAAGCCTGCAGTTGCAACCATGTTGTCACAAAAGGTAGGAAATCCTTATTTGTTGTTTTAATTAAGATACTGCCAGATTTCCATCTCCTGATTGGAGGGATTCTAATCAGGTCCTAACCAGAATGACTGTTTCCACAGTGCTCAGAGACAAAAAATAGGACAAATTGCCAGAGTAGTGTGCAGCATCATATAAAAGAATACCAGAGATTTTAGGGATCAAGAAGAAACAACATTATAATTAAAAAATAGGCTAAGAATATTTCACATATAGAGAGATGTAAATGACTTCTAAACATGAAAAAAAACTCCAATGGTCAAAGAACTGAAAAACAAACAACTTTGATGTATTTATTTATCTATTGAACTTGAAAGAATTTAAAAGTATAATATCATTCATCGTGGGAGAGCTGGCAGTGAAATGAACAGCCTGCAACTTTGTAAGTAGGAGTGTAAATTGACAACCTATTTCATCTTCCTTAGTGCTTCTCTCCTCAGTAATATTGATTTTTTCCTTTCCTTTCTACCTTCTTTGCCACAGTTCTCATTCAGACTCATTGTTTCTCCCATGAATTGCTGCCATCGCTTCTTTACTACTCTTTCTTTCCAGCCCTCTTCTCCTAAAGTCTATCCTGTACTCTAGAACACTTTCTAAAAGCCAGACCATATCAGGTAGATCCCCTGCAGAAATACTCCTTCACAGATCCCGCATTGTCTCCAAACAAAAGCCAGATTCCTTTGCACAGCATTCAAGGCCTTTGTGATCTGGTCCTTGTCTGACCTTTTCAACCTTATCTCCTGACCAGACTATCCAGGGTCAAATCTTGGCTCTTGTTGCTATGAGCCCTGTCATATTTGTCAAGTTGCTTAATATCTCCCGGCACCTCAGTGTTCTCTCCTGTAAGGCAGGAATCATAATAGCACCAGCCTGTAGGCTTGTGAAGGTTGCATGTGTTGATGTAACCTAAGTGCGCATAGCACTTCCTTATACATCATCAGCCCTATAGTAATATTTTTTATTACTATTTCCCTCTATTATCATAATATCATCATTTTTTCACAGGATTTTGTGAAATACACTACTTGAGATGCTCTTTTTCCATCCCTGCCTTTGCCCATGATAGGTAAACAACACTCATTCTTCATATTTTTCCTGGGAATATCTGGGAAGGCCTGAATTCATTTCTTTCCTGCGCCATTGAACTTATATTCAAGTGAAGAAACACAAATAAACAATAAGTTAAAAAATACATATTTTATGTCTGGGGTTAATAAGTGATATTGAGAAAAATAGGGGCTGCTTGGAAGAATCTACAACTGTGTTAAGGACTTCTGTGGTTCAATAATACATTGCTTATTTATTTAATAAATTATTGAGTTGGCCAAAAAGCTTGTTTAGCTTTTTGCATACAATGGCTCTAGTAGTGCTTAGTTGTCTTTAATTTTATTCAAAACAATTTTGTTAGATTGCATTGTGATAGCTGTCATATCAGTGTGCATTAAAAAAATTGGTGGATTTTTATGCTGCCACTTTAATATTGAAGATGGAAAAGTATACACAAAGTTTTTGGAGTATGAGGCTTTCTTATTTCAAGAAAGGTAAAAATACCACTGAAATGCAAAAAATTGACGCGCAGTGTATAGAGAAGGTTCTGTGACTGATCAAACATGTCAAAACTCATTTACGAAGTTTCTTTGTATTATTGATATTTTGGCCAAATAATTCTTTGTTGGGGGGCTGTCTTATACATTGGAGGATGTTTAGCAGCACCCCTGGTCTCTAACTACTAGAAGTTGATAGCAAGAAATAGCCAACATACTCAAAATATCCAAATCAATAAAGTTATTGGTAAAAATGAAAAATGTGTCTTTTGCCCTGGCTGGTGTGGCTCAGTGGATTGAGTACAAACTGAAAGCTCACTGTTTCTATTCCCAGTCAGGGCACATGCTTATGTTGCGGGCCAGGTTCCCTGTTCAGGGTGTACAAGAGGCAACCAGTTGATGTATCTCTCCCACATGGATGTTTCTCTCTCTGTCTTTCTCCATCCCTTCACCTCTCTCTAAAAATTAATTAATTAATTAATTAATTAATCCTTTTTTAAAATGTGTTTTTCTTATTTTATGGGAAAAAAGAAATGGGCTTTTTGACCAACACAGTATTTTGTTCTATTTTTAGACTATGAGTCCCTTAATTTGCTTACTTTTATATCCTTAAGGGATTGAACATTTCACTGAACATAGAAAAAGCACAGAATGTCTTTAATAAAGACATTAAATGCATACATGAATGCATGCATGAAATAAATGAGTGAATATGTGTAATCTTTGACTCATTTTCATTTATAATTAAGTTCAGAATACAAAACCTTGCGATTACATTATCATGATAAATTTGTCCTTAGTGCAAAATAGTAGGAATTTAAATTCACCCATTTGCAGTATCTGCCTCACTCTGAAATATTTGACTTACAAATATCTTTTAGGGAACAACAAATGGGAACTAAACTGCATATAAGGGCAGAGAGAGTTTCTCTTCATCATAGCTGGGATGTGTAGGAGGCTCTCAGCTATCAGTAAGATGTCTTGTCCTTCTCACACATCGTGAATTTAAAAAATCTCATTCCATACACTACAGTTGCTGCAGGCCTTTCAAGAGGTGAACACGAATGCTTCTAATCCATGAGAATCCAACCAAGTCATATCTATACCTGGTGTCCCTATGTTGCTCAGTATGAGCTTTTTTAGAAAAATGTGCCACATGTTGTCACACTATTGTTTTTCTGTCTAATCTGTCACATTATATGTGAAATGAGCTTTTTATTTTTGTTTTTTTAAGTATATTTTACTGATTATGCTATTACAGTGGTCCCATCTTTTCTTCCCCTTTATTCCCTTCTGCCCTACACCCCCTCTCCCACCAGCATTACCCCACCTTAGTTCATGATACATATAATTTCTCTGGCTTCTCCATTTCTTATATTACACTTAACCTCCCACTGTCCATTTTGTACTTATCATTTATGCTTCTAATTCCTTCTACCTTTTCCTCATTCTCCTCCCTTCTCTTCCCCACTGATAACTCTGTGTGATCTCCATTTCTGTGATTCAGTTCCTGTTCTAGTTCTTTGCTTAGTTTGTTTGTTTGTTTGTTTAGGTTCAGTTGTTGATATTTGTGAATTTGTTGTCATTTTACTGTTCATAGTTTTGATCTTCTTTTTCTTAGATAAGCCCCTTAAACATTTCATATAAAAGCTTGGTGATAATGAACTTCTTTAACTTTACCTTATCTGGGAAGCACTTTATCTCCCCTTCCATTCTACACGATAGCTTCAAAAAACAAACAAAACTGCCAGAAAACTGAACTGTATGGAAGTCCGACAACCAAGGAGTTAAGAAACATTCATCCAGACTGGTAGCAGGCAGAGATGGGCAGCTGTGGTGGAGAGGATGCATGGCAAGGAGGAGTCTGGAGGACTGAGTGGTCCCACGTTTGCATGCAGATAAACTGGGAGGAACAACTGGAGAGCAAGACAGACTGTGCAACCCAGGGTCCCAGTGTGGGAAAAGAAAGCCTCAAAACCTCTGGCTGTAAAAATGTGTGGGTGATGAGGCAGCAAGAGACACTCCCAGCCTCACAGGAGAGTTCATTGGAGAGACCCACAGGGTCCTACAACATTCAAAAACCCACCCACCCAGGCATGAGCACTAGAAGGGCTCAGTTTTCTTATAGGTAGCACGGGAAGTGACTGAAAGCCGGCCAAGAAAAAAGCAGGCAGCATTGTTTCCTCTTTGTCCTCTCCCCCGCATAGAATGCTACAATGCAGCCAAGTGGGTTGCCCCGCCCTAGCAAATACCTAAAGCTCTATATCTTACAATGTAACAGGTACACTGAGACAAAGATGTATGGCCCAAATGAAAGAATAGATCAAAACTCCAGAAAAACAGCTAAGTGACAAAGAGATAGCCAGCCTATCAGACACAGAGTTCAAAACACTGGTAATTAAGATGCTCACAGAAATGGTTGAGTATGGTCACAAAATAGAGGAAAAAGTGAAGGCTATGCACAGTGAAATAAAAATATACAGGGAACCAACAGTGAAGGGAAGGAAACCAGGACTCAAATCAATGATTGGGAGCAGTAGGAAGAAATAAACATTCAACCAGAACAGAATGAAGAGAGAAGAATTCAAAAAGAATGAGGAGAGGCTTAGGAACATCCAGAATAATTTTAAATGTTCCAACGTCTGAATCATAGAGGTGCCAGAAGGAAAAGAAGAAGAACAAGAAATTAAAAACTTATTTGAAAAAATAATGAAGGTGAAGCTCCCCAATCTGGCAAAAGAAATAGACTTCCAGGAAATCCAGGAAGCTCAGAGAGTCCCAAAGGCATTGGACCCAAGGAAGCACACACCAAGGCACATCATAATTATACTACCCAAGATTAAAGATAAGGAGAGAATCTTAAAAGCAACAAGAGAAAAGAAGACAGTTAACTACAAAAGAGTTCTATAAGACTATCAGCTGATTTCTCAAAACAAATCTTACAGGCAAGAATGGGCTGGAAAAAAGTACTCAAAGTCATGAAAAGCAAGAACCTACATCCAAGATTACTCTATCTAGCAACGCTATCACTTGAATGAAATGGGCTTTTTAAAACTCTCCTAAGCACATCATTACCAAACACAATAGGGTTTCTGTGGAGTAATTTCCTCCAACTCTCAAACAGCTTATTTACAAAAGACTGTTTGGAATTCTGCCCATTTATAAATTAAATTTTGTGTTCATGTAATGGGGCAGAGCGAGGGCCCCCTCCAAAGGGTATTTGTAACGGGGTCCAGAGATTGGGGTGTCCAAGAAAAATATATTCTCCCCACCCCAGGGCGGGCCACCATGGGAGATGGGAGACCTGGAACAGAGTTTCTGAGAGTCATTTTGCATGTCAATAACAGGATAGGTTCATTCCTCATATGCAAAAAGGGTTATTTTGCATATCACCAAAGCTAATCAAGAAGATTTAAAAGACTTAATGCAGAATGTAACTGAGGGAGAAAGAGGAGAGACAGGGGCCTGCAGGAGAGACATTGGGACACAGACTCTGGGAAACAGTGTGAAGACCACGCGGGAAGAAAGAGGGGAGAAAGGACTCTTGCTCGTGGGCCATGAGAAGGTGCCACATGGTTATGGATTAAGAGCTGGAGAGTGCAGAAACGCAGCAGATGGTGCTGAGAACCGCGAGAGGCCTGCCTAGCCAAGCCCCGGACTTCTGTTCTTTTTCTTCTGAAGGAAGGTACCCCTGACTGGCCTGACTGGCCTAACTGGGCAAAGGTGGGAAGGCAGGAAAGTGTGTTTGCTGGTGATTATTTTAAAGAGATTTTGAGGTTTAAGAGCGATATTTAGCCATTAATCAAACCTGTATAACTTTTGAATAAATAGTTCCTTTCCTTTTCACCAAACTCTGCCATTCAGAGCCATAATTCCAAGGGTGGCGGACAAAGGACCTACAACCGAGGGACCCCAGGGAAGGGGGATGTCATAGTTTCAGTAATAGCATTTGGGCACCCCCTCCCCCACGGGTCCATTTTTTCAGTAACCGTTTTTGGATCCTAAGGCGTGGCTGAGAATCGCCTATGGCAGACCGACCCCCTCAGGTGCGGGGATTGAGGGATTTCCCAGTCTCTGAGGATTACTCTGCACCCCTCGTAAGGGCATTTGTTGCCTAATCACGACCGGAAAGGTGAAAAGGAAGTGGAACAAGGAGGGTATCAGAGAAATAGAACTGGTTGAAAATTTGTTTCTGAGCACTGTTTCTGAAAAATGGAAATGGAGTTGTGGCAATAACTTGAGTTATACTGTTTTTACCTGGTCTGTATTCTCATTATGGGTCTTTTCATGTTCTGTTAGGGCAGAAGGAGCAGTTCTGAACTGGCCCCTGAGGGAAGCCCGCTGGGTAGAATTCTAGAGGATTGGGAGACTTACCGCTGTAATTCCATGACTAAGGATCCCCTGTCTAAGCAGACATTGATTTATTATTGTAACACAGTTTGGCCTATGTATGTTCTGAGTGGTAAGAAAAGGTGGCCTGTGAATGGTTCCCTGAGTTACTACATTGTTAAGCAATTGAAACAGTAATGCAGACACTGAGAAAACTGGGAGGAACTACACTATCTCAATGTGTTTATATCACTGCATAATAACATTTTACTGGAGACAGAGAATCATGTCATGGTGCAGAAAAAAAGGGTGGTTTCAAAACCCTTCCCTGATAGTAGAACACAGGAAGGGAGGGATGATGAGGAGATTAACATCATTAATACTTTCAACCCAGAGGATAGAGCCTCCCAAGCGGGAAGAGTTTCTGTGGCTCCACCACTTCCACAGGAGGGGGGGAATCTCTGGGTCCTCCATCCCCTCAGGCAGTGGAGGCTGCCCCGGCACCACTGCCTCCTGTAGGAGCTACCTCTGAAGTGGAGACTGCAAAGCCAATGGCTCCAGCTCCACCTCTACCTGTTGAGGAATGTGTCTCACCCCCTTCCCCCGAACTCACCAGGGCACCACCTATAACCAGGGGTCCTCCAAAGTTGTAGCAAGCCAATGCCCTTTGAGGCAATATCTTATAGGCGGAGTAAAAGAGGAAAGCCAGCCTGCTGGCTACTATTGGGTCCATGCTCCGTTCTCCGCTTCGGACTTACTGAATTGGAGGAGTTCTAACCCCTCCTATAGGGATGATCCTCAGAAAATGGAAGATCTCATCGCCTCTATTTTTGCCACTCACCACCCAACCTGGGCAGATGTACAGGCTCTCCTAGGTATTTTGCTAACTGCAGATGAGAGATGGCTGATCTAAGTAGGGCTGAACAAGAGGCCCAGCACCTCCATAAGGAGGATCACCAGGGCATCCTTGACCCTGCCTCAGGTGGAACCTGACTGGGACGTGAATAATAGTGGGGGCCTAGCCTCTTTGAAACATTACAGAAGGTGCATTTTGGAAGGGCTTAGAAAAGGAGAAGCCAAGCAGAGGAGCCTGAATTTGATACATACTCTTCAGCAGAAGCCAGATGAAGATCCTTCTGAATTTTTAGAGAGGATCTACCAGGCTTATAGGAAATACACTGATGCTGACCCAGAGGCACCAGAAAATGTGAGAATGATAGACATAACTTTTATTTGGCAGAATGCCCCAGATATCAGAAGTAAACTCCAGTGTGTCGATGGGGTGCTGGGAATGAGTCCCTCCTAACTGGTGGACATGGCATTTAAAGTTTACAATGCCCAAGAAACTGGGAAGGCAAAAAGGGCCATGGTGTTTTTAGAAACAACCCTGGGAGACAAAAAGAAGAGGTAGGACTCTAAGACAGATGAAGGAGATTCATTAGGTGCCTGCTACCGTGCCTGTTGCAAGAGGTGCCTTAAAAAGAAGAGGAAAGGCCCAATAGGCATCAATCAATGTGCCTATTGCAAGGAGGAGGGTCATTGGAGGAACAAGTGCCCAAATCGCAAAAGGGAAAATCAGAGTGAGAATCCAAGCCAAGCAATGTTAAAAGGAGAATGGAAGCTGAAGATGAATGGGCCCAGGAGATCCATTGGATATTTCCCAACCTATTACCATTTCCCCACAGGAGCCCTGGGTACAAGTGACTGTGGGGAACAAGCCTATCGATTTCAGGAGCTACATACTCAGTGTTGAACACAAAATTAACTGGGAAAAATTCAAATGAAGTAACAGTTACTGAAGAGACTGGCCAGCTTTGGAAATAGACATTTCTGCAACCTCTGGAATGCCAGCTTGGGGATCAAAAGCTTACACATAGCTTCTTCTATATCCCAGATTGTCCCATTCCATTGTTGGGCCAAAATTTGCTTTGTAAACTGCATGCACAAATAACCTTTTCCTCCAAGAGACAGCAGTTGTGTGTAGAAGTCCAGCTGGAAAATGCCCTCCGGATGCAGGCCTTCCTGACCTGTCTAGAAGGCCCCAGAGGTGAACTCTTCCCACCTGAGATCTGTGAACAGGTCAATCAGACTGTTTGGGCTAATGGAACTCCAGGTAAAGCAGTTAATGTGCAATTCATAAAGATAAATCTAAAAGAAGGGGCATGGGTACCACAAAAGAGGCAGTATCCCCTCAAAAAGGGGATCCAGCCAGTGTTGTAAAGGTTTTTAAAATCAGGATTATTTCGGCTATGCTGGTCACCCTACAATACTCCTATTTTGCCAGTCAAAAAGCCTCACTCTAATGAGTATTGGTTTGTACAGGATCTCGGGACCATAAATGACATTGTTCAGGACATTCACCCTACTGTCCCTAACCCTTATACCTTGTTGACTATGGTGCCTGGGGACAGCAAATGGTTTTTAGTCCTGAACTTGAAGGATGCCTTTTTCTGCATCACCTAGATGAGCAGTCTCAGCAAGTGTTTGCCTTCGAATGGCAAAATCCAGAGACTAAAGCCACCCTCCAATACTGCTGAACTGTGTTGCCACAAGGGTGTAAGAACTCCTCAACCACATTCAGAGCAGTGCTGGCAAAAGACTTAAGGGATGTTCAGTGGTTCTTTTGCCATATGTGGATGACTTGTTAACAGCCAGCAGCAACTATGAGGACTGTTTACACAATACCATCACCATCCTAAATCACTTGGCAAAAAGGGGATATAAAGTGTCACCTCATAAGGCCCAAATCTGCAAACAGGAAGTGGCATATCTTGAATTTCAACTAAAACAGGGTACCAGGAGTTTGATGGCAGATAGAAAGCAAGCCATTGCTACACTAAAAGTCCCAGAAAATCAAAGCCAACTTCGTGGGTTTTTAGGAATTACAGGGTTTTATCGAATTTGGATTCCAAACTTTGGACTCATAGCAAGGCCATTGTATAATTCCTTGAAAGGATTGGACTCTGAGCTACTCAGGTGGACAGGGAATTGTCAGGTAGCATTTGATATTCTGAAGGAAAAGCTGGCTTCAGCTCCTACACTAGGACTGCCTGACTTACAGAAGCCTTTCAAATCGTATGTTCATGAAAGGCAGAGGATTGGGCTAGGAGTGCTAACCCAGACTCTGGGAAATATACTCAGAGCCATAGCCTATCTCTCTAGGAAGTTGGATAATATGACAAAAGGATGGTCACCATGCCTTCGAGGTAGCAGCTACCTGTGATATCCTACAGGAAGCTGAGAAGTTTACTTTGGGACAGCCCGCTGCAGTATTGGTACCACATCAATAGGTTCTGACTCTGATAGAACAGCAAGGAGGACATTGGCTGACAGCAGGGCGTACGGGGAAATACCAGGCCATTCTGTTGGACACCCCAAATGTTACTCTGCAGACCACCACAACCCTGAACCCAGCTACTCTACTCCTGGATATGAAGGGAGACTCAGCCCTCAAGCATGATTGCTTGGAAATTATTGACCAAGTTTGCTCTAGCAGGCCTGATCTGCTGGGCCAGCTGCTGGGAGCTGTGTACAGATGGGAGCAGCTTCATGGACAATGGCCAGTGATGAGCTGGGTAAGCGGTAGTCACCACAAAGTAATAGAAGCCCAAGCCCTCCCACGAGGAACCTCAGCGCAAAGAACTGAATTAATAGCTCTTACAAGAGTCTTAATATTGTCCCAAAGAAAGAAAGCTAATATATATACAGACTCCAGATATGCCTTCATCGTTGTCCATGCCCATGGAGCAATATGGAGAGAGAGACGACTCTTCACCTCGGGGAACAAGGATGTTAAGCATGCGGAGGAATTTTACAATTGCTGGACGCGGTGAATGTACCAGATCAGGTTGTAATAATGCACTGTTCAGGACATCAGAGGGAAAGCTCCCAAACAAGTCAGGGAAATTAAATTGCTGATAAAGCAGCAAGACAGGCAACCAAGGAACTCTGCCACGCCGAGGGGCTCTGGTCCCCCATCTGGACTTGTCAGAGTTTAAACCTCATTCCACAGAATGGGATGAGGAACGGGCTCGTGAATGAGGATTCACTAACAGATCCCAATTCTGTGTGGAAAGTCAATGCCCATAGTATAATTTTACTCCCTGAGGTTCTAATGTATCCCGTCCCCAAACATCTACACGAAGGGACCCACTGTGGAAGGGATGCTTTAATGAACTTCATTAGGCCTCATTTAAAAGGCCCTTACTTGCAAAGGACTGTCCAGCGGATTAGTCAAGCCTGTCAGATATGTGCCAAGAACAATCCAAAAACAGAGCATGCTCCCATGGAGAAGGGAGTACAATATAAAGGGATGTGTCCATTTGAAGACTGTCAGGTAGACTTCACACAAATGCCCAAAACCAAGGGGAATTTCAGATTTTTGTTGGTATTTGTGGATACTTTTTCTGGATGGGTAGAGGCATACCCCACTAGGACTGAAAAGGCAACTGAGGTAGCAAAACTGTTACTTTAAAAAATAGTTCCTAGATTTGGACTTCCCCAAAGCATTCAAAATGACAATGGACCTTCATTCACTTCAGAGATCTCCCAGAAAGTTGGACAGGTACTGCAAATAAAATAGAAACTGCATGCATCTTGGAGACCTCAATCCACAGGAAAGACTGAGAAAATGAGTCATACTGTAAGAAAGACCCTGGCAAAAATAGGCCAGGAAATACATTTAAAATGGGACCGGGCACTCCCCATTGCTTTGTTCTGAATCAGGGTGGCACCCAGAAGTGGACTCAAATTGAGCCTTTTTGAAATAGTTTATGGGAAAACCCTCCAAATCTCTGTTTTAGGAACACCCCTTCTAGATTTAAAGCATGAGGCAAGAAATAAACAATATGTGCAACACTTAGGACAAACACTAACCATTCTGCACAAGTTTGCTTATTGCAGGTCTGTCTACCTGTCTGACAAGCCCCTGCACCCGTTCCAGCCAGGGGACCGGGTCTCACTGAAAACCTGGAAGATTCAAGGCCCTGAACAGCAGCTGCCTGAACAATGGACTGGTCCCTATGATGTCCTACTGACCACACATTCTTCCCTGAAACTGATGGGAATTAAGCCCTGGATTCATCACACACGGATAGAACAGGTACCACCTAAGGGGGACGTAGACCCTGCTGCTGTGGTCGATGCTGAAAGGGAAAGCTAGGCCTGCCTTCCAGAGGAGGGTTTGAAATTTTCTTCCAGAGAAAGACAGTGAACCCCAATACTGAGTGACAATGTTTCTCCTACTTTATGCATATATTGTAAAGCTAGGGACTTTTAGCTGCCAAGTACTGAGTTTTAAGTACGGAGTTTAAGTATAGTCCTTCTTCCCATTGTGAAAAGGAACAGGTGTCAAAAGTGAATTATGGTCAAATCTGAATGGGTGAAGATATGTATGAAGGTGGCAAAAGTTTTAAACCTGAAGGAAAGGGAACCTCAACTAATTTTCTGAGTTTTATGGGAATATGGTCTGAATTTTGCTTTGTTTCTGATTGGAAATGTTCTGTATTGAAGACCTAGGAAGGTCATCTGTAATCGGTGTGGTCTGAATTTTGTTGTTTCTGATCAGAAGTTCTGTGTATCTGAAAGGTCATCTGTAACCAGTTGGGGAGAATGCCTTTGCTACCTGGGACCCAGGAAGGGTCATTCAGGACTGATGCATATTTTAACCTGAGGCAAACAAGCATGTTTCTGCCAAGAAACCGGGCCCGAAAAGGCATTTCTCTGCCAGGAGACCAGTAGATGCACTGGTGCAAGAGAATGCCTCTACCTGTATATTGTTCTTCTAGAACTCTGTCTGTGTTTTGAATTTTGTTCTGTATCTGCTCCGAAAAGGAAATTGAGGTTTCTCGGGGAAGGTTAAAACTTCACACTACCTAAGAAATTAAGCAAAGGAAAATATAAGGCATAGAAACGAAATCCTAGTGAATATCTAAAGGACAAGGATTTTCCTTCACACTTTGTATTTTTCTCCTTACCTGATCCCTCCAGAATTTGGCATTCTGAAGGAGTGAGTAATGACATAAAGTTTCTTTGCATAAAACCATTCAGATCAGTCATTAATAATGGTTTTGTTAAGTAAGACTTTGACTGGAATATCATGCCTGAAAGAGGCATGACTGGGTTCTGGATGTCACCAGAAAACCCTGAGGAACTAGGATTGACTTGTGAAGCTAACGAAAGCCCATGAAAAAAGGCCTGGTACCTTGGTTGGTTGTGTGGTTTGTGGCAGTCTTTCCAGGGAAGGAACGAAGGTTGCTTTCCTGAAAGATGGCTCAAAGGAATCTGCAGGCACAATGGAGTCCTTGAGGACTTGAGTGAAACAACTGGTACAGGTGAAGCCAGATGGCAGGTATGTGGCTCATCTTCTGTGCCCTAAAGGGCAGACTAAAAGGTCAATCTAAAGTTTCCCTGTATGAGTTCCAGCAAAGCGAACTTAAAGATCCTGGAGGATCCATGACTGCTGTTGCTGTGTTTATGCAAATGAACAGGCAAAATTTAAAAACTGGACTCAATGTAGTCCTTTTAATGACAATGAGGGTGATCTTAGGGAGAAAAATCGTGGTTTAAGGAAAATCACAATGCTCAGTATTGGACATTGGAATGGCGTAGCTAACTGTCTTGAAAGTATGTTTTCATTTGGAAGTTAAAACTGGGTTTGTAATATCACCAAAGATGTTTAATTTACAGGCAAGAAATATCTGTCAAATTGCCACTGTTAAATGTCATTTCAGCAAAGGCCTCTCAACTGGATGTCTCCCCAAGAGACAGTCTCCCCAAGAGACAGTCTCACAGCCACAGAGGCTGGCTTGCGGGTTTCTGTGTGAATTAACATGTGTGTTCTTCCTCCTCTTTTCATAGTGTGTATACCTATGATCTCATTACTTGAGTGATTTTTTGCAATGTAGATGTGTTGAAAGGAGCCCATCTTCTTTATCGCCCCCTGAGACTCAACGGTTTGGCTGAATTAAGTGGTTGAGTTGGTGAAGGGTTGGGGCAGTCAGTGGGCTTCATTTTAAAACTAATTTCCCTTCTCTGCCCTAATGATTTGGACAGAGAGGACCCAGAAATCTGAAAGGGGGAAATCCTAAAGTATTCCCCTCAGTCCAAGTTAAGTATAGTGGGGAAAAAGGATTTGGGGCAGGTGTAGCATGCCTTGCACCCTTTCCTCCAGATAAGCTGTTCTTTTCCCTAACGTAGGACACTGAAGAATTGGTCTCTACTTTTGTCATTTAGTTGTTATGGTTTAATTGTGCTTTTGAACCATCTTGCCAAATCTGTTACCTCCAGAATATGACAAGGATGCTAACTGTCCAGTAATGCCAGCCTTTGGGCATGAAGCCTGCCACTCCCCGGTAACAGCCAACTGATCTGTCCTCTGCAAGGTCCTTCCCCACACGGAAAGGCCACCCTCTATGCCACCCCCTACTCCTTCAGAGACTCCCAGACCCAGCAGTAGGTAGGACGGTGGCCATGTCCAGCAGGAAGCAGCTACAAGAAGATAATGAGACCTTTGCCCATTGTCCTTTATAAGATTATAAAGTGTGGTGTCTTTATTCTAAAGGGAGGATTTGTAATGGGGCAGAGCGAGGGCCCCCTCCAAAGGGTATTTGTAACGGGGTCCAGAGATTGGGGTGTACAAGAAAAATATATTCTCCCCATCCCAGGGCATAGGAGACCTGTAGCAGGGCTACTGAGAGTCATTTTGCATGTCAGTAACAGGATAGCTTCATTCCTCATATGCAAAAAGGGTTATTTTGCATTTCACCAAAGCTAATCAGGAAGGTTTAAAAGACTTAATGCAGAATGTAACTGAGAGAGAAAGAGGAGAGACAAGGGCCTGCAGGAGAGACATTGGGACACAAACTCTGGGAAACAGTGTGAAGACCACGCGGGAAGAAAGAGGGGAGAAAGGACTCTTGCTCGTGGGCCATGAGAAGGTGCCACATGGTTATGGATTAAGAGCTGGAGATCACAGCGACGCAGCAGATGGTGCCGAGAACCGCAAGAGGCCTGCCTAACCCGGCCCCCGACTTCTGTTCTTTTCCTTCTGAAGAACGGTACCCCTGACTGGCCTGACTGGCCTAACTGGGCAAAGTGGGGGAAGGCAGGATTGTGTGTGTGCTGGTGGTTGTTTTAAGGGGATTTTGAGGCTTAAGGGTAACATTTAGCCATTAATCAAACCTGTATAACTTTTGAATAAATAGTTCCTTTCCTTTTCACCAAACACTGCCATCCAGAGCCATAATTCCAAGGGCGGTAGGCAAAGGACCTACAACCGAGGGACCCCGGGGAAGGTAGGTGGGGTCATTGTTTCAGTAATAACATCCCACTCCCCCAAGGGCCCATTTGTTCGGTAACAATAACACCATAATATTAACAGTCTCCTGGGCATCTGGACTTGAAATCTATATCTTTGTCCCAAATTTAACTAGGTTCTAAGTCATTACCTTTTGTTTCCACTAGGCCTGTCCATATCTCTTCCCTCGTTTTCCTTTCATTCTTCCTTCCCTAATTCAAGTATACTCTAGCCTTTTCCTGAACTAATGGAATAATAGCCCTCTAATTGGGCATCATATCCCAGTCTTTATTCTAATATAGACTTCACATTACTAACAGAATACCATTTCATGATAAAACCCAACATCAAATCTTTTCCTAATTCAGGTCCTGTCAATGGCTTCCAATTGCTACTGAATGTGACATGGTTTTAACATCTTGACATTTAATGTTCACATTTGGCACATAAATCTGCTAGTCTTAGAAAAGCTACTCTCCTCCATCCATAACTTTTGTTTGTGCACAACTTCCTTAATTTGAATTGCTGCTTCCTTTCCCCAAATCAGCCCTTGATTCTGCTTGTGAAAATCTTGTCCGTTGTATTATGTTTATATCAAATGCAATATTATTTGTGAAATTTTGCCTGCTTCCATCAGATTATGAATTTTCCTTCCTAGTGATTCTTATGTTTTTTTATTCACATTCTTTATTTGGGCTTATCTTTATGATCCTTGGATAATTGTCATGTATATGCTTTACTCATTTTAATATCTGTTTTAATTCTTTAACTGGTTAAATGGTCTACTTAAACACAGGGTATTATTAATCATACATTTCTTTGTAAATTCTTCTGTAAGCAGATTGTATCTTCCAAAGCATATTTGTGCTAGAAACATTTCTGAAGTAAGGATGGTATCCTTAGTATGCTTGGTCCCAACTTCTATGAAGATGTATAAAATTGCTAAGAATGGTAATGCCCTGTATATTAAATAATGAATAATGCCTTCTTCATTTCTTGATTCATGCAGCTCTTTCTGAACTAGAGCAAGTACAAATAAGTAAAGAATTTGAGGGGAACACTGACTCACTTCCACTGTCTGTATTTACTTTCAGGACTCATAGGACTACCTGGGTCACAAAAAAGGGTCACAGTCTCCAGCAGCAAGATAATATCTTGTGAACCAACCCATTTCTGATCATTGTCCTTTTTTCATCCATCTGATCTCTTAGCCCCCTGACACTTTCTCTTCACATTCACTCAGAGGTGCACAACATAAAAATGGCAGAAAGGACAAGGGCATCTTAGAGCAGGTAGCATTTTGAGATGCTTAATTACCTGAGAAAAACATTATAGTATTAATTTCACTCAAGAAATTATTGTATATTTTAAAACATTCTATATTGATCTATACACCTCAAGGCGAGCATTCTAATATATTGCAAGTGGGAACACAAACTGGTGTAAGTAAGATTCCTAGGAAGAAATTTGCAACACGAATGAAGAGATATTAAAAGACATACTCTTTGAATTAGTAACTTGTCTTCTATGAATCATTTTTTAAAAAATAGCCAGGTATATGAATGAAGAGTTATGCCTCTCTCAATGAGAGTATAAGGAAAAGATAAAATTTGTGGAATATGCAGTCTGAGGATACACAAGAAAAGGCAGGAGCCAAGGAGAGGGATGGATAAAGGACATCAGGTAATACAATGCATTGAAGTCAATGAAAAAAGTTCTAAGAAATCATGGTGGTCAGATGTTAAAGCCAAAAAAAAAAAAAAGCAAGACTCAATTCAGACTTTAAATTTAGTTATTGAATAAAATAATAACTAATACATTTAATTGTAAGAGGCTGCCTGTTTTGAGGGCAGTTTCCTTGGGGACAATTTGACAAGAGACATAGCATGAGCCAGTGAGTGGTAAAGGATGATGGGTATGAGATGTAAAATTATATATACCCCCCAAGTACTTAAGAGTGAAGAATTTGGTCAAACGTAAGAGAACCTGCTGGGAGCAAGAATGGGGGCAAGTGAAGAAACAAAGATGAGTGAGAGCCAATTCTTGCCCTCAAGAAGTTTACAGTCTATTAAATCTCTTGGGGGCTGTATATTATTCAGTGACCCCCATTGCATCAGTTTCTAAGGTTCATTTTTCTCTCAATATGGAATACATTTATGATCCCTCTTCAAGATATTGGTCTTTTAACTCATTGCTATTTGCACTGTCTACAGAATTTATATCTCAGCTTTTTTATTAATTGCTATTTCTTTTTTTTTTCTTTCCCCTTCCCTTCCTTTTCCCCACCCCCCCTCCCTCCTTCCCTCTTGTCTCTGTTGATTTATTTTTCTTTCAGTGTTGCTGGTCTTATTTTCCTTGCATCTTTGTATTGTTAGTTAGGTTTCGCTTATAGGTGAAATCATATGGTATTTGTCTTTCACCCCCTGGCTTATTTCGCTTAGCATAATGCTCTCCAATTCCATCTATGCTGTCACGAAGTTTAGTTCTTTTTTTCATTCTGCTGCGTAGTATTCCATTGTGTATATGTACCATGACTTTTTGATCCAATCATCTACTGATGGGCATTTAGGTTCCTTCCAACACTTGGCTATTGTAAATTGTGCTGCTATGAACATTGGGGTGCATAGGTTCTTTTGGATTGGCATTTTGGTGCTCTTAGGGTATAGTCCCAGCAGGGGAATCACTGGATCAAAAGGCAGTTCCATTTCCAGCTTTTTGAGGAAATTCCACACTGCTTTCCACAGTGGCTGCACCAGTCTGCATTCCTACCAACAGTGGACTAGGGTTCCCTTTTGTCCACAGCCTCGCCAGCACCTGTTGTTTGTGGATCTGTTTATGATGGCCATTCTGACCGGTGTGAGGTGGTACCTCATGGTGGTTTTGATCGGCATTTCTCTGATGGCTAGTGCTGCTGAGCATCCTTTCAAATGCCTCTGGGCCCTCTGTATCTCTTCCTTGGAAAAGCATCTGCCCAGGTCCTTTGCTCATTTTTTCATTGGAATGTTCATCTTTTGGAGTGGAGTCGAGTGAGTTCTTTATGTATCTTGGAGATCAAACCTATATCTGATGTATCACTAGCGAATATATTTTCCCATGTGGTTGGCTCCCTTTTCATTTTGCTGATGTCTTCTTTTGTGGTGCAGAAGCTTCTTATTTTGATGAGGTTCCACTTGTTTATTCTTTCCTTTATGTCCCTTGCTTTAGGAGACATATCAGTGAAAAAGTTGCTGCGTGGGATATCTGAGAGTTTCCTGCCAATGTTCTCCTCTAGGACTTTGATGGTGTTGAGACTTATATTTAAGTCTTTTATCCATTTTGAGTTTATTTTTGTGTATGGTGTCAGCTGATGATCCAATTTCAATTTTTTGCATGTAGCCGTCCAGCTCTCCCAACACCATTTGTTGAAGAGGCTATTATGGCTCCCTTTTATGCTTCTGCCCCCTTGGTCAAATATTAGATGCCCATAGAGACCTGGGCTTATTTCTGGGCTTTCTATTCTGTTCCACTGGTCTATGGGTCTGTTCTTGTGCCAGGACCAGATTGTTTTGAGGATAGTGGCTTTGTAGCATAGTTTGATGTCCGGTATTGTGATCCCTCCTACTTTTGTTTTTCTTTTTCAAAATTGCTGAGGCTATTCAGGGTCATTTATGGTTCCATATAAATTTTTGAAATGTCTGTTCTATTTCTGTGAAATATGTCATTGGTATCTTAATAGGGATTGCGTTGAATCTATAAATTACTTTGGGTAGTATGGACATTTTGATGATATTAATTCTTCCAATCCATGAGCAAGGTATATGCTTCCATTTATTTGTGTCTTCCTTAATTTCTTTTTTCAATGTTGTATAGTTTTCTGCGTACAGGTTTTTTATGTCTTTGGTTAAATTTATTCCTAGGTACTTTATTTTTCTTCTTGCTATATAGAATTGTATTTTTTTTTTCTGATTTCTTTTTCTTCTATTGTATTGCTGGTGTACAAAAATGCCTTTGATTTCTGAATGTTGACTTTGTATCCTGCTGTTTGCCAAAATCACTTATTAAGTTGAGGAGTTTTTTGGTAGAGTCTACAGGGCTCTCTATGTACACTATCATGTCATCTGCAAACAATGATAGCTTTACTTCCTCCTTTCCTCTTTGGATGCCTTTTATCTCTTTCTCTTGTCTGACCGCTGTGGCTAGGACTTCCAATACGATGTTGAAAAGAAGTGGTGAGAGCGGACATCCTTGTCGTGTTGCCGATCTTAGTGGGAAAGCTTTCAGTTTTTGCCCATTGAGTATGATATTGGCTGTAGGTTTTTCATACATGGCCTTTATTACATTGAGGAATGCCCCATTTATTCCTATTTTGCTGAGTGTTGTGATCATAAATGGGTGCTGTTAATTGTTATTTCTTGTGCAAAGCAAAAGGAAAAGCCCAGTGAGTTCGACATCTTGATTTGCTATGAGACCTTAAATTGACAATCAAAGAGTACAGATATAAGATTTCCTTCTTTTATTTTTAAAAAAATGTTTATTGTATTTTTCCATTACCATTTGTTCCCTTTAAACCACCCCTAATTCAATCACCACACTGTTGTCCATGTCCATGAGTCCTTTTTTCCTTTTTCCCCTCCATCCCTCCATCCTCTATCCCCCACCCCAGTTGTCATCCTGTTCCCTGTGTATGAGCCTATCTCTATTTTGCATGTAAGTTCAGTTTGTTCATTAGAATCCACACATATAAGCGAAATTGTATGGTATTGTCTTCCTCCGACTAGCTTATTTCATTCAGTATAATGTTCTCCAGGTTCATCCATGCTTTTGCAAAGGGTAAAATTTCCTTCTTTTCTACAGCTGAGTAGTATTTCATCAGGTAAATGTCCCATAGTTGTTTTATCCATTCATCCACTGATGGACACTTGGGTTGCTTCCATGTCTTGGTGATTAAAAATAATGCTGAAATGAACAAAAGGGAGCTTATCTTCTTTTGAATTGGTGTTTTGAGTTCCTTCAGATATATTCCCAAAAGTGGGATCACTGGGTCAAAGGCAGATCCATTTTTAATTTTTTGAGGTATCTCCATACTGCTTTCCACAATGGTTCCACTAATCTGCGTTCCTACCAATAGTGCAAAAGGATTCCTTTTTTTCTACATCCTTACCAGCACTTGTTTATTGACTTACTCATGACAGCCATTCTGACTAGTATGAGGTGATATCTCATTGTGGTTTTAATTTGCATTTCTGTGATGATTAATGACATTGAGTATCTTTTCATGTATCTATTGGCCATCTGTATGTCCTCTGTGGAGAAGTGTCTATTCAGGTCTCTTTGCCCATTTTTTAGTTGGTCTTTCTTTCTTTCTTTCTTTCTTTCTTCTTTTTTTCTTTCATATTGAGTTTTGTAAGTCCCTTATAAATTTTGGAGATTAACCCCTTAGCAGGTGTATTGGTGAATATATCCCTCCATTCCATGGGTTGTCTATTTATTTTGTTGATGTTTTCTTTCACTATGCAAAAACTTTTTAGTTTGATATAGTTTCATTTGTTTATTTTTTTCTTTTGTTTTGCTTGCTAGGGGAGATATATCAGATAAAATATTACATAGGAACAGCAATCCTGAGAGAGGAGAACAAAGTTGGAAGAATCACGCTACCTAATATCAAACTAAACTATAAGACCGTAGAAATCAAAACAACATGGTCCTGGCATGAAAACAGATACATAAAACAATGGAACAGGATAGAGAGCCCAGAAATAAATCCACATCTTTATAGTCAATTAATATTCAACCAAGGTAGCTAGCACATACAATGGGCTAAAGATTGTTTATTCAGTAAATGGTGTTGGGAAAATTGGACAGATATGTGCAGAAAAATGAAACTATACCACCTTATTGCACCACACAGAAGAATAAATTCAAAATGGATTAAAGCCAACTATTAAACCCAAAACCATAAAAATCCTAGAAAAAAACATAGGCAGTAAAATCTCAGTTTTCTTCTTTTAAAAAAATCAGTCAATTAATATCTCTGAACTGAATTATTGATATAGTGGTGAAAATGAATTTAATGTCCCTGCCAATTTTTATTCAATGCGACAGTCTGACAGGAGCCTTATTTGCTTTTCCAAGAAGCAGCAATGATTTCACAGACCAATTATACCCACTCATCAGGATTACTCTGATCGATGGTTGTCACGCAAGAGACAATACAATGATCCGTAGACCTCACTCAATACATCAAAGGGAAGCCCCTGACCTAGAGATTTATAGTCAAAGTACTAAAACCAAAACATGTTTTCAAGTCTCACGTAGGAGAAACAGGAGCGAACATTATAGATCCACTGATTAGAGAGGCTTTCGATGAACAAAACTGTTTATCCCAGAGAAGTAAAAGTCATGCAATGTTAACAGCAAGCTCCCTGGTTCCTCTGGGCTCACATTCTAAGGATGAAAGACTGGTGAGGCCAAATATGATTAGCTGACAGTGATTGTGGGAAAGTGACTTAGTATAATTCAGAATTTTTGAACCATGTTGTTTGTGAACTATGCTTTTCAGTACTGAGAGTGATTTCCCTGATCCTTTGGACAAGCCTGTCTGCCGTTTAAGTTCAGCCCTTACACTTGCATTTCTTCTATACATTTTTACTGTGAGAGAATAGTAACAGGTTTTAAATGAAGGCTGATGGATTTACTTAATTGCTGATTCTGCTACTCCCTTTATTTTCCATCTACAAAGCTTGGCAAGCAGACAGATACCATTATCAGGGTTATTCCTTTGCCATTCAAGGTTAATAGTTACTATCATCCAAAAAGTAACACTGTAAGAGTGGAGTCCTGTGTCCTTCTAAATACTGTAGTCATCAAGTTTCAACAAATTAATCTTGGGACAATCATTTCTTTTGCTTTTTTCTGTTGTTTTTCTCCCTTCTTTTTTTCTCCTTTCCTTCCTCCCTTCCTTCCTCCGTTCCTCCCTCCCTTCCTTCCTTCCCCCCTCCCTCCTTTTATGGAACACTAGGAAAGTACCAAATGTGGTAACACAGGAACATTAAGATTGAAGTCCAGGCTAATGCTCTTCCCGTGCCTTGTTAAGTCTTTTGGCACTTCCTTTTCTCCCTTTTAAAATGAAAGCCTTTATCCTTTACTACCTAATGAGTTTATTAAAATGCTTTGAGGAGGATTCAGGAGTTTAGGAAGGAAACCATTAGCAATGGTTTAAGAAACAGCCACAAAAGCAGATATATTTAAACTGAGTGTACAGAACTTGCTTATTACAAGATTTCATTGGTTCATACACTCTGAGAAGTTTTTGTGAGGACGATGTCAGACTATTCATATGGACCTCAACACAAATAACTGATGAGCAAGAGAATAAATTCAGGTAAATACAATTTACCTTGTAGAAAAAAAAAAAAAGCCAAATACTGTACTAAACAAGTTCCTTATAGAAATAAACAGACTCTGAATTCTTCAGTAAACAATTTTAGGAAATCACTGGTAGCACATGAATCTGGGTTCTTAGCTCAGTCTTAGGATCTGTGTAGGAAAAGAATGGGGAACAAACTCCAGATGGTCTGCAGGGTCCCCACTGGACAGCTCCAGAAGTGAGTGGCGGCTAGGCCCATCAGCACAGGGGGATTAAGATCAGAGCATCTTCTAAAGAAGCAATTCTTTATCTATTCCTAATACCTTTTCTCATAATTAATTTTCATATGGAAGGGGACATTTTCATAAAGGTGTGCAAAATGAAAAAACTTTATAGACTAGCAGTAGCAATTGGAAGATAACATTTTATAAACAAGAAAACCCTGTCTGTATTTCTTTGTATCTCTCTGCTTTTAGGAAAATGTAAAATTAAAATGTAAAGGAGATGGAGATGCGCTTTGAGGAAAGGAGAAAACAAAATTTAGAGTGAATGATTAAAGTTTAAGACCACATCAATGAATTTAAAGTTAAAAGCTATTTCACTTCTATCCTGTAGCCCAGGGGATCCCAAACTTTCTCAGTTTATAATATCCTTAGTATCACTGTAATTTTTCATAGTCTTCCTAGGCAAATAGTCCCATTTATAAAATGGCTTGACACTATTTAGTAAGTATCTATATCCTGAAATATTTGTAGCTATTTGAAAAACTAATACCCATAAACTCAAAGAAAATGCTTTTTATTCATAAATAGTCAAAACAATCTTTATTGATGGGATGTGAGTGTCTGTTAGTCACCGCAAATTTTTCAAACTCCATCTCCTGCCTCATTTCCTATTCCGCATTGCTACTTATGTGGACTTGACTCCCCTACTCCCCGCCACCACTGCCAGTACACCTAAATGAATACCCAGCCTAAAGTGAGTCCTCAATAAATATTTATTAAGTGACTTAACAAAAGCATCAGAGTGGAAGAAAACTGGACTTCCACCTGACTTTGCTATAAACTAGCTATATGGCCCTAAACTTAATTTTTGTGTGTCTGTTTTTATTTTTGTAAAATAAAGATAAAAAGGAATGACTACCTGGATCACGTTAATGATTCAATAAGTAATTAAAACAGCACAGTGTCTGATGCTTGTGACTGTTTACTAGGTGATACTTTTAAATATCTTAAATACTTAAATATTAAATATTATTCCAGTTTTTTCTTTTATAATTAAAAAGTTTCTAGAAGCAAAATTTTGAATCTGACAATAATAAAAATCTACAGTCAACATACCAAAGGAAAATAGAAAATTAGAATTAGATTTAAGGGATTCCTAGAAGGTCTTTTCTAGATGAGAATTTGGAGGAATTCAGAGAAAGAGAAGCCAGAACCCCAGGAGCTAGGAAGGAGGGGGAAAGTATTGTAGTTTCCAGGCTTCTACAATAGTGGAGAGGAAGGAGAAGGGAGTAGGAATGCTAATGAGAAGCCAATGCTAAAGACTGAAGATGAGCCCTGGTTGGTGGGGCTCAGTGGACTGAGTACTGGCCTGAAAACCAAAGGGTCATAGGTTTGATTCCCGGTCACGGCACATGCCTGGGTTGTGGACCAGCTTTTCACTAGGGGGAACTTGAGAGGCAACCACACACTATGTTTCTCTCCCTCTCATTCCCCCTTTCTTCTACTCTTTAAAAAATAAATAAAATCTTTTTTTAAAAGAAAAGACTAAAGGTGAGGAAGGAAAGATGCACCTAGATATGAAGACAAGAGTGTTAAATAAAGGATTCCAGGATTCCACACCCACCAAACAGCCCTTAGATTAACCTGGATATACTGAGACCTCAATTTTGAGGTCAGAGCACCATGGTGGAAGGAAGCTGGGGCTGAAGCTAAAAAGTATTTCACTTGAGATTTATTAATGGGGCCACTATTGATATTGCTGGTACAAAAATATTATGAGGAAGGAGAAGATAAAAACAAACAAACTTTGAATTTCTTTAATCTTTTGCATATCCACCGCTATTCTGAAGGGCACAATTTCACTAAAATCTTAGTTAAATTCCATGTTCTAGGCTTGAAAGACCTTGTAACCATCACCATTTATTTAAAGTTCTTTTCCTTTCTTAAGGGAAGCAAACAATTGTGACAGTTAGGTTTTGTTCTTGAGAATATCACAATGAAATTGGTATATACCTGTTTTCAGAAAGATAAGTTCTCCACTGTTGCAGCAAATGGAATATATATTTGAAAAGTTCCACTGAGAATCTTAGTTCAAAAATCCTGACAGCTTATTTTTTAATATTAATCTCAAAAAAATGGAGCTACTATTGAACTCAACTTATTTCTATCCTCAGGGATAATAAAAGGAGCCAAAAAGCAGTTTACTTAGAATTATCCTTATGGTAGACAAGTTATCCCACAGATGTGGGGAGAAAAATCTGCTAACACTTTACAAAGAATATGCCTCATTTGAAGTGTGCTAAATTTACTATGGTGATATTTGAGTGTTCTTCAACACTATTTTGAATAAAGAATTAAAAGGCAACAGAATAACACTTTGAATGATTTATAGACCTCTTGTGCTGAAATTTCTGTTCTACTGTTGATCTCAAATAAACCAAAATTATGCCAAGTTAAGACAAAGAATTTTAGTAAACCTCTAATAATTTTGTTAGGGTAATATGTCTCTTACCTCTAAATCCCAGCTGGGACTGTGCCTTTCCAAGCCCCTGGTAACGGTGCAGAAAATAATAGTTAAGATAAATTGCACTAGAGATGGTAACACACACAAGTGTTCAGAGATGAGGGAAGTCCATCTAATGGGCTGCTGCTATTCCAGCTCTGCTCTTTGTAATGATCTGAGGGCATAGGCACTATCGGTAGCCTTTACTGGTAACAGCTAGTATTCATTTCTAGGCACTATTATAAATACATAATCCTTGAAACAAGCCTATGGGGTATTATTATTGCCATTTTACAGTTGAAAGAACTGAGGCACAGGAAAATTAAGTGCCTTGCCCTCACAGGTAATAAGTGATTGAGTTGGGAATAACACCCAGGCAGTCTGACGCCAGAGGCCATGTTTGGAATTCTTAAGACACCTGTCCCAAACTGTTAAGTTAGAATGTGGCCACCTACATGCTAGCAGCAATGCTATATAAATCACTTGCCAATAACAAATTTCCTAACTCCAGTCCTAGGCATTGGATTGGCCAAAAAATTCATTTAGTGTTTTCTATGCAATGGCTCTAGTAGTGTTTAGTTGTCTTTAACTTCATTCAAAACAATTTTGTTAGATTGTATTGTGACAGCTGTCATATCAGCGTGCATTAAAAAAAAAACCCAAAATTGGTGGATTTTTGTGCAGCCACTTTAATATTGAAGATGGAAAAACAATATGCAACATTTTCAGCATATTGTGCTTTATTATTTCAAGAAAGGTAGAAACACAAATGCAATGCAAAAAAAAAAATAAAGGAAAATAAAGATTTGTGCAGTGTATCGAGAAAGAACTGTGACTGATCAAATGTGTCAAAAGTGATTTGCAAAGTTTCTTGGTACTATTGACGTTTTGGCCAAATAATTCTTTGGTGTGAGGCTGTCGTATGTATCGGAAGATACTTAGCAGCACCCCTGGCCTCTACCCACTAGAAGCCAATAGCAGAAGATAGCCAACATACTTAAAATATCCAATTCAATAAACTTACTGGTGAAAATGAAAAATGTCTTTTATTTTACAGAAAAAACTAAACAGACTTTTTGGCCAAGTCAGTAGTTGGTAAGAGATTCTGAGAAGACATGAAATCATGAGTTGTTTCTCAAGGTGAACATTAGAAGATTTCTAATAAAATCTATTCATTCTGAAAGACTCAAGGTCAGGGTCCATATCTGTTCACTACTCAGATCATTCTTTTTTATGCAATCATAAATCGTTCTGGCCTATTTCACCACAAGAAGGATGAGAAGGTATCACAACAGAGCAGTCAGTGATTCTGCCAGACCCTGTATGCAGTAGCATATGCCTTTTTCTAGTGAACATTCATTGGGGCCATCTAACCAGTCCTTTGCTGAAGTCAATAGACCCAGGAAGTACTAAAAACTCCAGTTACCCAGCTCGACAGAGTGCTGGGGAGATCATGTGTCTCGATTGGTTTGGGACAGTCTTGATTTATTCCTGCTGTCTCAGTCCAATTACAAACAGCACTCACTTTCAAGGCCTTCCAGTGTGAACTGTAAATAATTATATAGTCACTCTGAATATCATCTATCATTATGCATACATCCAGGCAGATGTCCCAAGTTCTTACCTTCTTTGGAGGCAGAGGTGTAGGGGATGAGATGCTAGCTGCATCCTGCAGAAATCAGGGACTCAGCAGCCCTGTGGATACTCATATCTAACCAGAAAGCCTGATGACTTCAAGGAGATCTAGGATTATGTGGCCATGTTTCCCGTCTAAAGTTCTTTCAGAAAGTTCCAATCTCAGTGTAAATATTAAGAAAAAATTTTCTGTATATCGAATTTTTTACATCAATATGCAAAACTATTATTTTTTAAAAATGTTCCCAAAGCTATTGTTTTTATAACCAACATATCACTGTTAGTTCTTTCATTCTTCAGGATTTTTTCTGTTAGCATAACAGTAAGAGTACACGGCCAGACTATACATTAACTTTGAAAGGAAGTCACCTGCAGAAATTAGGGGAAGGTTTGATTGACAGGGATAAATAATAACATCTGGGCCATAATTCCAGCTCATCAGTCACAAGTTCAGGCAGCCATCAAGAATAGGTAACTGGACAAGAAGAATCAAGTCCAGCTCATCTATCCATGCAGCCAATGTTATTGGGCTGTCGCTGCACTTTCAAAACTTACTTCTTTTGGTGTGGAAATCCTCTGAGGAGACTTACCAAGCAGGCCTGACTGACATCTCTAAAAAGGCTTGCAGTTTAGGCTATTATTTAATACCTTACTCACTTTCACTTAGGTTATAGCACAATCATATACTGGCTAAGGAACAGAAGAATAATAAAGAACTGGCCAATTCAAGAAAGGCCTTATTGTTAGAGGTGGAAGAAGCCAAATCTAAGCATAGCCTATTAGAAATGTGCAAGAGGTTAAAGATTGGAAGAGCCAGATGATCTCATCCAAGTGCCTTTTTTGATGCTACGTTTATAGGCAAGTTGAGTCTGAGCCAAATGCAGTCTGGGGAGAGAAGCAGGAATGAGGTTTTTAAAAGAAAAAGCACTGGGTTTGTGGGGAGTCGGGGATAGGGGAGGGGTTAGTCTCTTGCTTTACTGAGCAGTTGTCTCAGGGTTTCAGGAACTGAGTAGGGTCAAAGGGTTAGGTAAAGGGCCGGGCAGTTCCCAGGTACAGGAAGTTCAGTCTGACCACAGGCCATTATGGCTGGCATCAGATGTCTATTGTGTGAGGTGGGAGAGAGTTTTGATTAAGCCTCTGGCTACCAAACCAGTCAGGATAACTGAGTCATGGGCAGTTCAACAGGTTGGAAAACTGGCTTGACTGAGTCATGAGCAGTCTGTCAGGTTGGGAAACTAGCCTGACCCTTTTATTACCTACTTCAGAAATTTGATGAAGCTGATTGTGTACTAGGCACAGTCTAGGCCTGCACTTTTTTTGTTGTTGTTTATCTTATACAATGTCACTTCACCATGACTCCTCCACATCCTCACCTCAGAGCCCCAAACCTGGAGAGATCGCCATGCCCACATAGGACCTGGCCCCAATTCTAGTGACAAGTTAGAAACGGTGTTGAGCAGCCTTCTATAGATATCCAACTTAGATCATTTACCTGCTCTTCCAGACATTCAAAAAGCACAAAACTCACTGACAAGTCCACATCAAAAAGCTTTTAGGCTTGCAGCTTTGACAAGTTGAGTGAAGGTGTCAAATTCTGAAGAACGCATTAAAATTGCAATAGCTTTAATTTCTGTAACGCTCAGATCTGAGACTAAGGTGGCCAAGAGCAAGAATCAACACTGAATCCCACCAAAATGTATCATGTGAGTGAGGCCCCTGAGGCTCTGGAATGTATGTACACACTGTGTTTATACCCCCAGTGCTGAGCCCAGCAAGCCTTTAGGCTTCACTCACCTCTGCTTGGCTCACCTCACCTCCACCTGTGTTCTTTTAAACTCCCTGCGAAGTTTCCTCAAAGAAAACTGAATTCTGGATTATTGTGGTATGGGCTGTTCTATGGGGAGGAAGCCAGAAATTTGATTTTGAAAAAAACTTACCTCAGCCAGATTCCAGTGAGAAATGTCTTTTCTTCCATCCTAAGACTGGATTTTAATTCTGATATAGTGTAATGATTTCTTTTTCCCTTTATTTGAGCCACACCAGAAATCTTTGTCCATGCCTTCATCGGACAGGTTCATGGGCCTCCTTTCCTTAGATTCAATACAGGATAACAACTGTGAGACCCAGATACTCCCTAACCCTTGTGGTCCAAAGTATTTTGTTTCTATAGCCACTCAGAAGAAATGGTTTCTGTTAGGGCTTTCCCACTTGCAATTCAAATATTAAGGACAAACTCTACCAGCAACACATCCCTCTTGTTTCTTCTCTTCTAGATCTCCCCTTCCACATTTCTGGTTGTCTTGAGAACAGCTCCATTTAATTCCAGCCATTCTTGCTTTGTGTCCTCACTTCCTGGGACTTCTCATGATGCATAAAAGAAATAAATCCATTCATACCTTGATGCACTGAGTTTTTCTTTTCTAGTTCAAAACAAGTTTCTCCATCCTTCCTCTTCAGAATGCTCTTCCCAGGCTAAAACCCTAAGAACAACTTTGTTCTTTAACTCCCAAAAGGATGCAAGCACTGGGACTCCTCACCTGCCCCACTCTGTCCGAGACCACCATTCTTTCTAACATCCAAAGCAAACAAAAGTGTAAATATTTTACTCCAATGGTCAACAGGACATATTTATGTATCATAAAGCATGTTTCATGTGAACATGCATTTAATGATTAAAATAAGCATTCATGAACATAATGTTTAATTTGACCTAGAGACTTGAGGAAGAAGTGGTGTTCTATTCTGTTGCCAGAAATTATTTTGCCTAGCATTTGTTTAAAATAATTAAACAGAGGGGAGTAATTACTGTATAATAGCTTTAGTTTTTATAAGGACATTAGAGTATATAATTTATAAATATAGAACATATTGTTCTCAAGTATTTTAGCCATGAGCTACATCTATGACTAGCTTCTGTTTAAACTTTGAAGAACAGGTTCCTATTATAAGTATTGACTCTATAAACTATATAATTTATGAAACCCAAATATTCCAAATTCTAACAATAAAACTTTATCTACCCTTTACTCTGTTCCTGTTTAGCAATGAGATGAATGAGCTGGAAACAAAGAAAGGGTAACCTGGGTCATCCTACTTTCCTACTACTTAAAAAACATTGATCCTAGTCCTTTTGAACAGAAAATGATCTTGTAGATCCTACTAATCCAAAGATGATAGCTAGATATCATTTCATGTTTTAGTTCCTATGGAAGGAAGATATAGAGGCCAAACCATTTAGGGAAAATAAGTCATTTATTCACAAAAATGGTCTAAAGGGAGCCAGATTTCAGAAAAATTGATTCACTAAGTAAAAATACAGCATGCATTTTTTTTTAATTCATCAGAATTACAAGGTTTTCAAATTTAGTTTATTCATGGTAGAAAAAAGAGCAATATTCTCATAAAATTTCTCCATGCCTTAATTGAAGAATGCATTACATACACATTCAAGTACATACACATTCAAGAAGGTCCTCACATAGTCTCAGTATTAACATTTCAAAAATTGAGGACAAAAATGATTTTATAGGAAATCTGTAATTTATGAGGATGCTTAAGATTTACTACTGGAACTAAACAGAGTGACTCTGTTCTTTTGGTTTGTCTTGTGTTTAAAAGGCTGTTAAAAAGGTTATTTTTGCTCCATTTTATGTTTCTGCCCCCTTTGTCAAGTATTAATTGACCAGAGAGAAATAGGTTTATTTCTGGGCTCTCTATTCTGTTCCATTGACCTATGTGTTTGTTCTTATGCAGGTACCAGACTGTTTTGATTAGAGTAGCCCTTATAATACAGTTTGATGTCAAGTATTGTGATCCCTCCAACTTTGCTTATTTTTTCCTCAAAATTGAGCCACTTATGGTTCAATATAAATGTTTTAAATGTTTGTTCCAGATCTGTGAAATATGTCATTGGAATTTTAATAGAGATTGCATTGAATCTATAAATTTTTTTTCATAGTATGGAAATCTTGTTGATGTTAATTCTTCCAATCCATGAACATGAAATATGCCATTTATTTGTGCCTTCCTTAAGTTCTTTCTTCAATGTTGTATAGTTTTCTGAGTACAGGTCTTATACCTCCTTGGTTAGGTTTATTCTCAGGTAATTTATTGTTCTTATTTCTACAGCAAATGGATTTTTTCCTAATTTCTGATTCTGTTATTTCATTGTTGGTGTACAAAAATGCCATCAATTTCTGAACGTTGATTTTGTATCCCACTGTTTTGCCAAATTCACTTATTAAGAGGAAGTAGTTTTTTGGTGGAGTCTATAGTGTTTTCTATGTACACTATGTCATCTGCAAACAATGACAGTTTTACTTCCTCCTTTCCAATTTGGATGCCTTTTATTTCCTTTTCTTGTTTGCTTGCTGTGGCTAGGACTTCCAATACGATGTTGAATAGAAGTGGTAAAAGTGGACATCCCTGCCTTGTTCCCTATCTTAGTTGTAAAGCTTTTAGTTTTTGCCCATTGAGTATGATGTTGGCTGTAGGTTTGTTATACATGGTCTTAATTATTTTGAGGTATTCTCCCTTTATTCCCACTTTGCTGAGTGTTTTTGTCATAAATGGATGCTGTACTTTATCAAGTGCTTTTTCTCCATCTATTGATATGGTCATGTAGTTTGTGTTTCCTTTTGTTTATATGATGTGTTATGTTTATTGATTTACAAATATTGAACCATCCTTGCATCTTTGAGATGAATCCCACTTGATCATGGTGTTGGGAGATCTGGAAAGCTACATGCAAAAAAAGTGAAATCTGACCACCAACTGACACCATACACTAAAATAAACTCAAGATTGTTAAAAGACTTAAATATAAGTTGTGACACCATAAAAATCCTGTGGGAGAAAATAGGCAGGAAACTGTCAGATATTCTATTCCGCAATGTTTTCACTGATATGTCCCTTAGAGCAAGGGACATAAAGGAAAGAATGAACAAATGGGACTTGTTCAAAATAATAAGCTTATGCATGGCTAAAGAAAACATCAGCAAAATGAAAAGGGAACCAACCGTATGAGAAAATATATTTGCCAATGATACCTCAGACACAGGTGAGTTCAAATATATAAAGAACTCACATGACTCCACTCCAGGAATACAAACAATCCAATTAAAAAATGGACAAAGGACCTGAACAGACATTTCTCCAAGGAAGACATACGCAAGGCCCAGAGACATATGAAAGGATGCTCATCATCACTAGCCATCAAAGGGATACAAATTAAAACCACAATGAGATACCACTTCGTACCAGTCAGAATGGCCATCATAAATCAACAAACAACAAGTGCTGGTGAGGTTGTAGAGAAAATGGAACCCTAGTGCACTGTTGGTGGGAATGCAGACTGGTATAGCCACTGTGGAAACAGTGTGGAATTTCCTCAAAAAGCTAAAAATGGAACTGCCTTTTGACCCAGTGATTCCACTATTGGGATTATACCCTAAGAATCCTGAAACACCAATTCAAAAGCACCTATGCACCCCAATGTACACAGCAGCACAATTTACAATAGCCAAGTGCTGGAACCAACCTAAGTGACCATCAGTAAATGACTGGATCAAAAAACTGTGGTACATTTACACAATGGAATACTATGCAGCAAAAAAAAGTAGCAAATCCTACCTTTAGTGACAGGATGGATGGAACTGGAGAGCATTATGCTAAGTGAAATAAGCAAGGCAGTGAAAGATAAATAAATACCATATGATCTCACTTACAAGTGGAACCTAATGAATAAAACAAACAAGCATGAAAAATATGACCAGCAACATTGAAAAAAAAGAAAAGAACCTACAATAATAAGAGGAGTAGAGGGAGGCGGGTAATTGGGAAAAGAAGGGGAAGGGTCAAGTCAAGGAACATGTATAAAGGACCCGTGGACAAAGCCAAAGTGGGGAAGGATTGAGCGTGAGAGGTGGGAGTGGATGGGGCAGGGTAAAGTGGCAGCAGGAAAATGGAGACAAATGTATTTTGAACAATAAAAAAATTTCTTTAAATAATTAAAAATAAAAAAACAGAAAAAAATATATAAAAATTAAAGGCCTCTTGCTTTGTTTTTGTTTGCTTGCTTGTTTCCCTAATTGTCGGATGTGACATGAACCTATACCTATAATGGAGACCTGCTAATGGGTCAATTTTGCTTTTAATCTCCAACCTATTTATAGAGACTGTGGAAACATGTAGGTTTGGGAAGCCTCATCTAGACTAAGTATAAGATGTCATATTTGAACAATACTTTCAGCCATAAGCATGAAAAGAGTGAATAGAATCATTTCTGTTAAATACTATTTATTTATTGTTTTTTAATTTTCAGTCTGCTTTTCTTTTTTCATTGTTTACATAATTTTAGTTCCTTTCCCTACCTTCACCGAGGCTCACTCTCTACCCTCCCTAAATAAATCCTTATATTGTTGTTCGTGTCTATGGGTCACACATAAATGTTCTTTGGTTAATCCTTCTTACAGCTGTAAACCTGTTCTATTTATGCTTATGCTTCCATTTTGTTTGTTAGATTATTATTTTCATTAGATTCCACATATAAGTGAGATCATGTGGTATTTGTCTTTCACTGACCAGCTTATTTCACTTATTTCACTTATTCTCCAGTTCCATCCATGCTGTTGCAAAAGGTAAGTTTCTTCTTCTTTACTGCTCCATAGTATTCAATCGTATAAATGTACCACAGCTTGTTTATCTGCTTTTCTACTGATGGGCACCTAAGCTGTTTTCAGTCCTTGGCTATTATAAATAGTACTGCTATGAATATAGGGGTGCATATATTTTTTTTTGTACTGGTGTTTTAGGATTCTTAAGATATATTCCCAGAAGCGGAATCATGGGGTCAGAAAGGAGTTCCATTTTTAATTTTTTGAGGATACTCCACATTGTTTTCCACAGTGGCTGCTCCAGACTGCATTTCCACCAACAGTGTACTAAGGTTTTCTTTATCCGCATTATCACCAACACTTGTTTGTTGATTTATTGGTAGTAGCCATTCTGACATATGTGAAGTGATATGTCATTGTGGTTTTAATTTGCATCTCTCTGATACTTTTTTATTTTTTAACCTCTGTACAATTTGAATGCTACTCTTTTAGTGATAAATAAACTGGGATGGGAGAAGAGCAACCTGGTAAAAGTCAAACAAACAACACATTATATATAACTGACCTGAAACTAAATGTTCTAATGTGTGTCCAACAAATGTGTGATGAGGAAAGAAAAGGGGTCCTCAGGAATATTTGCTGTGAGCAAATTCTTTCCATTTCACCCAGCTGTATACACTCCAAGAATTAAAATCATGATACTGAAATCTTGTCCTTATCTACTCAGAGTAATTATACCTTCTCTCCAGTAATAATTTCTTTTTCTATATGGAGAGAATTAATTTTTTTAAAATATCAAGTTGAATAATCCTGTAGGCATCATAGTCATCAAGTGCTTATTGCATGGAGGCAGTCAGTAGGCTTGCCAGAAACCTCAGTGTGATCCTCTAAGTGCAATAATTATGTGAAGTGAATGCTATTCCACAAAACAAAAGCAGCGATTTCAGCCCAACTTTTTGTAAAGGGCCAATTCTTTACTCCCAAAACTTGATTTTTTAGTTTCCATTGAATTTCTGTATAGTTCTCTTTCACATAATAAGAACTTAGCTTAGCCAATATTTTTCTGTAGTTTTGCTTCATAGTACACTGTTGTTTCTTTTTTCATGAAAATTCATCAAATATTGTGCTTCTTGCATATTTTCCTGAGGGACGAATTGTCTTTTTCTGGCAAACCTAGGGCTTCTTACTCAGCATAGTCTCATCACTTGGCAGTGGAAAGGTGCCAGAATCAATGGGCTATAAATTCTGACCAAATAGGCAGCTGCTCCCATTCACCTTTCTTTTTAGGTCTAAATATCCTACAGTGAGGAGAGCCATGAGACCAGAGGGCCCACAATAACTGGTGGTTTATTGTAGATCACCTCAAAACCACTGTGGACTCTGAATATCCTCAGCATGAGGAATTCAACTTTAAAACATTATTATATATTTAAGGTCTGTAAAACCTAACCCTTTGCACATTCATGTTTAAACATTAAATAATAATTGGATTCCAAAGAAAGTTACTCTTAAAACATGTGTACATACACATGACCTTGAGAGATAGTAAGAATCTCTTTGGAGAATAATAAGAAGAAACTGAGGATAAACAGGAGGAAAAAGTAGTTAGCCCTGCGAGAGAATAGAACTCAATGGACTCCTGTGTCATTACAGATAGCTAATCAGTGTCCTCACAGAAAGCAAAGCATCATTGGTGTTGAAGTGAACATCCTAAAAAGATAATTATAAAAACGACCTTAAAGTTTGCTTATTCCTTTAAAAACATTCAAAAATTAAGGTAGCTATTTACTGTGTTGCTAACACCCATAATAATATATAATACAATATAATATAATACAATATAATTAATATAATATATTAAAAATAGGGGGAAAACTTTGTCAGTTTTAGAAGACAAAGATTTTTTCCTCTGATATGGAAATATTTGTGTTTCCTATGAATTCTATTTACATAAACAAACAAACAAAAAGAATTTAGGTATTTAACATTAATACCTAAATTTTTCATCAAAAGTCCAGCATATTACTGAGCACTGTGAGGTCTTAGAATATATTTAAGAAAAAAAATTCCTCTGTATCTACATCCAAATTATAAAAACCATTGAAAACATATATTTCTCATTGAGTTTTACTTTTATTCTTATAATACATATATGTTATTTATGGAAAAGATGACATTATGAGAACAAGACTGTCACTATCAACCTCTTTACTACAAATGACTGAAATGAACAAAGGGATATTAAAATGAGGAAAACTATCTACTTTTTCACAATGATAAAAATATTATTAGTTTTTTACATGACAGCATTTATCGCTCAATCTTGTGATAGTTATATCAAAGGTTGAGCAGTAAATGCTGCCATGTAAAACAGAACTAATTAGTTTTAAGTTGGTAAACAAAGACATATTATATATTCTAAATTAATATCAAAATTATTCTATAAAATTCAGTTCCCATTATATATAGAATTAAATAAAAGAATATTTCCTTAACATAATGAAAGGAAATCATACTGTCATCATACTTAATGAAGAAATTCTTAAAGCATTTTAACTAAATTTACGAAAACAATAAGCTAAAAACATAACCAAAGTCATCAGTAAATATTGTTCTGATAATACTTATCTAAACAAGAAAATTTTAAAAAGAAATAAAGAAGCATGCATTTGTAAAAAAAACTGATATCTATTTATTTTCAGATGATATGATTACCTAGAAAATTCAAGAAGGGTTACTAAAAAAAGTATTAGAATTATAAAGAATGTTCCATAAATGGTCCAAAAGAAACATGCAACACAGATATGTCTCTTATGTATGAGTAACACCTATTTTTTCATTCCAGCTTCACCAGACAGTCCTGCACTGAGAGGTACAGAAAACCCTTAGGTAGGAGTGCATAGTTGAATTACAAAACTCACTGCAATGGGGAGAAGGACTAGAAAATGAGAATTTAAAGACAGAAAGAATATTTAAACATCACATACACTTTTTTATTTTTTGAATATTTACTATATGTAAAGACAGAACATTTTCATTCAAGTTTTACTTTCTATTTGCAAATAAAAATATATTTAACATAAAAAAATTTTTTACTCTATAGATGAATTACATAATTCCCACCATTGCTTACATCTCCCCATGCACCTTCACTATATTTCTGGACAACTGATGCTTCCAAAAGATATTTCATGATTATGCTGCGGCTTAACCTACACCTTAGTATATTATCAAAATTCACTGGGAAATGAGAATCATAATTTGAGAAACACAGCACTAAATTGCTTTAAAAATGACAGATCCCTAATTCAAGTGCAACTTATTGGAATATATAATTGGATCTTTAAAGAAGTCCAAATTTAATTAAAGTAGACATGGCTCTAGTAACATGTTTGCATGCTACTCTTCATTTGAGAGAGAAAATAAAACTATTTTTATCAGTATAGAAACCAGGTTATGAATTTTGAGCCAGCCTGTTGATCAGAAAAAATAAAGAGGTGTTTAAAAGTTATCCAGACAATTATTTATTCAAATAATATCTGTCAGTATTAGACAGAATATCTTCTAAATGCATAATTTAATTTCATGGGCTGAGGGTTTTCTTGGAAGTGCAGACTTGTGTAACTTGTAATTTGTAATAGTCAACCTCTTTACAGAATCAAAGATTAAAATTTTTCTAGCCCTTCACTTTCAACCTTTGTAGATCTTTTGTTCTGAGGTGGATCTTTTGTAGACAGCATATACATGGGTCATGTGTTCCTATCCATTCAGCTACCCTATGTCTTTTGATTGAAGCATTTAGTCCATTTACATTTATGATTTTTATTGATAGGTACTTATCGATTGCCATTTTTCCATACTTTTGTTTCTCTCTCTATTCCAACTCCTTGTTATAACAGCCTCTTTATCATCTCTTGCACTGCTGGCTTTGTGAAGATATACCCTTTTAGCCTTCTTTTGTCTAGGAAGCTCTTTTTTTTTTTTTTTTTTTTTTTTTTTTTTGCCTTCTATTTTAAATATTTTTTCTATTTTTTTTATCAGCTCAAGGCCCCAGGGTGGGTCATCCAACTTCTGGCAGCACTACCTGTATCACCTTCATCTGCCTCTAAAAGGAGCTTCTGTTGTGATTGGGAGGGCAAGAACCCTGGGCCTTCCCTGGGAGGCACTCTTCAGCCTTCTGGGAAATCTGTGGGTGTGTTCCCCTGGCAACCTCTTCCACCTGTTTTTGTCTGTCTCAGCTCATTTCCAATAACCTATAGTTTCTGGTGAATTAGCTGTCCAATTCAAGGAAGGGGCTAATCTGTATAAGACAGTCAGCTCTTTCCTGCTTGCTATTGATGGCAGCCCTGTGTGTGATCTGAGTCTAGTTAGGGCCCTGATGCACCAATTTCCAAACTCTCTGCTTTGCTGACCTCAGTGGAATAAGGCCTTATAAACCAGTGTATTTTGTTTCCCTGAGAGAAGTTCAAAATGGGCCCTTTAGGTGTTGCTCTTTCTGTCTTTTTCTTGCAGAAATGCACTCTGCACAGGGTTCTTGAGCCTGACCTGCACGGTTTGCAGATCTTCCCTGATGGTGGTGCATTCAATCCTGCAGGAGGTGGGAGCCATGTGTGACCTCTTCCTAGAGGTTCAATCTTCACCAGAAAAGGCAGCTCTGTCTAACTGTAAATAATCTCAGGTGCTTACTTGCTGCCCTTCCAGTTCCCAAACCACTGCCCTCACAGCAAACAGAGTCCCAAACTCTCCATTCTGCATAGCCCCTGCCTTGGGCTGGGGCCTAGAAATCCCCTTGCTCTGCACCTTTCTGATCTTTCTTCCCAGCTTCACCGAATGGGAGCAAACTGCAGCCTCGATCCTTTCCCCTTGCTGGCAAGGCAGCTGTGTGCGGGGTCCTTGCCCAGCATGCCTTAGCTTCCCTTTTAAAAGATCTGCCTGGGCATTAGCAGCACTGAGTCATTTCTGGCTTTCCATATATACCACCTCTGCCAAGAGCCAAAAGTTCTCACGTCATGGCTGGCTGCAGCCAGCTTCCTCCACCTGACCTAGGTGCAGATAGAATCCCTCTCTGGCACCCTCTCAGTTGGTATTTGCTGCTGCTGCTATGGATCTGCAGCTCACTGTGTAGGGGGTTGTGGGGGAGGGAGATCTGGATCTCCCTGACTTTGTGTATCCAAGTCACTCCCTGGCGCAGGTCTGGGGGTTCTCTGCCCTGGGAGGGGAGCGAGCCACAAAGCTGAGATCTCTGAACTAGGCTCTCCATGGTTGCAGGCACCACACACAGGGTATTTCCCCTTTCAACTATAAAATCTCCTTACTGCCAATTGTGAAGCATCTCTTGTACTCCTTGGCTTCTAAACTTCGTATCAGCTAAGATTCCATTGAATATTCACTTTATTTTTTGGAAGATCCACCAAGTGTCCAAGTTGGGTACAAGAGCAAGTGAAGTCAGCTTCCACCTACTTTGCCACTATCTCTAAAATTCCAATTTTTTTCTTTTTCTTTTCTTTTTTTTGGTGAAATATATACACACTTCACCTAAATGATGAATATTTAAGTGAGCATCTGTGTAACCACTACATAGTCACAGGACAGAATATTCCCTTCATTTCTGATGCTCTCTGTGCATATCTTCCCATTACAGTCCCTTCACTCTCCCATTCAAGTATCCAGTATCATAACTCTCCTAAATAACTTCCTTTTCTTTTAGACTTTAACCCACAAGAGCATGGCCAATGAGATGTGTTAGTTTTTTGTGTTTTTAAACTTTATAAGAGCTTATGTATTCATTAGTGCTTAAATTCTTTTATTCCACATTTTATTCTTAAAATTTATTTAATGTGTTGTACATTGCTCTAGCACATGTACTTTTATTGATTACCCCATTGCATAAATGTCATTGTGTGAAAAGTGTGGAAGTCATTTATCCAATTTTCTATCAAGAGATTTGAGTTGCTTTGAGTTTTTACCTGTTGCAAACACTGCTTCTCGCAACATGTTTATACACACTTCTTAACATATGGATATATATTTCTCAAGGATGTACTCCCAGAAACAAAACTACTGAGTTATAAAGTATGCATGTCATTAAATTTACTGGAAAATGTTTCCCAAAATTGTAATATCAATTTGTGCATTACCTAGCAGTGTATGACAATTCCTATTGCTCTACATGTTCACTTTTAATGTTTAACAATCTGATGGCCAGTTTTAAAATTTAATTTATCATTGAAGTTGAGTACTTTAACATATGTCTATGGATCATTTAATGCCCATTCAAATATTTGATCCATATTTCTATAGGTTTTACTTTTTAAAAAGCATTAATTTATAAATGTTCTGTATGTAAGTCATTTATTGGTCATATGCATTGTAAATATTGTCTCATTCTTTGGCTTCCATCTTTTTTATGGTATCTTCTGATTGGAAACACTAAATTTTACTGTAGTTAGATTCATTATTTTCCTTAATATATAGACATTTTTGTCTTGTCTAAGATATCTTTCTATACCTAGATAATAAAGATATTCTATATTACCTTCCAAAAGACTGTAGTTTGTATTTCCCATTTAGATCTGTATGCACTCATTCATTGACCTTGTGTATGGTGTCATATCCAATCACACCATTTTTTCCATATGAATATCTAATTGCCCCAGCACCATTTATTAAAAGACTCTTGTATACTTTATTATTAAATGTGCATACTTTATTAAGTATGTATGCATCTATTTCTTGTTCCTTTATTCTGGTATGTTTAGCTCTGCACTAATACCACACTTTCTTAATTACTGTAACATTATTAATAAATCTTGAAAATTGATAGAAAGAGTCCTCGCACAGTGTCAGGCTTTACACTTTCATTTAAATTGAGATTTTTATTAGGATTGCAATAAAATTGTAAACCATTTTATGAAACGAGATGTTTAATAACTTTCATCTAAGGTATCTACCTCTTCCTTGGGGAATTATTTTACAAGAAAAAAATTGTTCTCTATTTAATCTTACATTTTAAACACTCTCCATCAAAAAGACATACCGATTTTTTTCTTGATGTATTGCAACTCTGTGTTTCTGAAACTCATGATCCATTAAACAGGTTGGATTTTATGTAGCTATTCTAATATTGTCACTTGAACAATAGTTACCATGTTTAGAATTAATTTTTCTTATGTAATTAAGATTTTAGTGGTTTTCTTAATTGTTGATTTAAATGTTTATGGGCCAAATTCTGCAGAATAAAATTTAGTCCTTTGTTTTAATATATATGAAATATTACATAAAATTGAGAATTGATGGAAACAGTTATTTTGAAGGCTCAGAAAGCATATCTGAGTTAAATAACACAGAAATCTATAACCTCTATTCATAGATTTAACTTTAACATTATTCATAATACATAATTTGGAAAGCATAGAGAAATAAGAACAAATAAAAAATCACCCACAATTATTTCAGAAAAATTATTAACTGTTAACATTATGTACTGAATTTTTTCTTGTTTTTATAGACATGTAAGTACCAAGTACTTATATACATACAAGTATTAAGTATCTCTATCTCATGTATGCCTATGTATCTTAAAATCATATAAAAATAGTTTTTCAATAGCTGTCACCAGACATTGATAGTTTTAACAACAAATTATTTCATGTTTTCAATAAGGGGCAATGTCAATTCTGTATAATTTTCTTTGGAGCATAGGAAAAGTTAAAAAACTATTTAATTCATTTTCTTAAACTAAGAAATCCTTGAAGCCAAAATATGACAATCAGGAGAAATAAATAAACAGAGACAAACCTCATTAA
Source organism: Pteronotus mesoamericanus (assembly GCF_021234165.1). Classification (NCBI taxonomy): domain Eukaryota; kingdom Metazoa; phylum Chordata; class Mammalia; order Chiroptera; family Mormoopidae; genus Pteronotus; species Pteronotus mesoamericanus. The sequence continues at coordinate 13,079,199 of NW_026555304.1, read as the reverse complement.
GGAATGTAAATGAAAAAATTGTAAATAAAATAGCAGAAAACAGATTTAAACACCATATTAAAAGACTAATCTTCCAGATGAAATAGAGGTCATCTCAGGAAACTTATAATGTTTTAAAATGAGGAAATTTATGAATATATTTTGCAATACTATCAAGTCAAATGGAAAAACAAGAATGAGAAAGGAGGCCAGATCTGTTTCACTCAATTTCTAGACTCAGGCTTGGGAGTGATGAACAGAAAGCCAGGCTCTTGGCCAGAAGCATCAGCCAGCATCACCAGGAACTCACCAAGTTCTATGCTGGGTTTCCCATTGCCCAGTTTCTTTTTCACTTCCTATAATGATTACTAAACTCCAGAGATGGTAAGATTAGTGTTTATAAAGCAGTTCCAAAAGAGAGGGAAGCCAAGGAGAATATTTTCACATAAATACAACATTTAAATTATCTCTTCTAGGACAATGGTGGAAAGAAGGAGAAGGGACTAGACAAAGGACATATATGAATGACCCATGGACATGGACAACAGGGTGGGAATCGACTGTGGGAGCGGGAGGTGGGGGTGGGCTGGGTGGAGGGGGATAAAGGGGTAAAAACTGAGACAACTGTAATAGAATAAACATGTATAAATAAAAAATGTTTACAAAAACAAAAAAAATCTCTTTTTATTTAGGAGGAGAAAACAAAATGCAAAATAATATAATCTGTGAGAGGAGAGAAATGCAGAAATAAAGTAATATAAGAACATAGTTTTATAATTTTATAAAATGTGAATTCTATAAAATAACTGATCAAAAGTAATGTCATAAGTTAAAAGTTTAAGATAAAAATTAAGGCCTGCTTACAAGAGACTATAATTTAAAAACATGAGATATAAGTATTAATTTTAATAATTAAGTTATGAAAAGTAATTTAGAATACTTTGATGAAAAAAGTAGAAAAGGAAAATTAATCTAAATTTCATTTATGAAATGCAATTACATTTTTGGTGTATAATATTGCAATATATTTGCTATGTGGATGTGAAGAATGTATGACTCCATATATAGTGACTACAAATATATCATTTTTTTGTTTCTCACATATGTATTTTAATATGCCATTTTATGCAACACCATTTAATGATTCAATAACAGCTTTTTGAAAAAAGAAACAACATTGAATGTAAAGAAAAAGTTTCACTGAAAAAAACACAGAATCTATTAATACAAGGAAGGACACAAAAAAACCCAGAATTATCTTCTGAAGGGCAGGTCCCAAATAGTACAGGCTTCCTCCAATAGGTGAGTGCTCTAGGAACCCATCTGTATCAGTGCATCAGCTGACATTGTTGTGAGAGGCTGCGTTCAGCTTTAGTGAATCTTTTTTGGAAGACTCTTTCAACACGTTTGCCCATTTCATTATGGGTGCTTTATGAGAGCACCTACCCGCACTGCACTGAGTATTCAGCAGTTTTTGACCAAAAACAACATGACTCCTGTGCTCCACTTTCCTTATTCACCTAATCTCTCCCCAAATGACAGTTGTTTTTATTTCTTCCCCAGATGAAAAAAAAGCCCTCAAAGGGAAATGTTTTGCCAGTGTGGAAGAGGTGAAACAAGAAATGAAGCACTAAAAGGCATCAAAATCAACAAGTTCAAAAACTGTTTTCAGCAGTGAGAAAAAAATGCCTTGATAGGTGTATTGCATCAAATGGAGAGTAATTTGAAGGTGCTGAAGTTTAAACACATAAGAAAGAGTACACATTTTTTTATAAATGAATTCTGGGTTCTTTTGGGTCTCCCCATGTACATATTTGTAAAATTTTCATCTTTTATATCACAACGCTTGAATCTAAACTTCCTTCCCACTCAGAGACTTACATCATGTGTACGTCCTGATGGACATAGGCCATGGTGTAAACATCACAAAGGAACACCGCTTGTCCTAACTCCTGATCATGTGCTTGATCTTTTGAGGACCTTTATGATCACTGATGCAATTTCAAGGGATATTGAAGAATATTGGAGTTTCAACTCCATTTCCAAATTCATTAAAGTACTAGTTGTTTTTTTTTTTAATTGAATAACCGTGCAGGGTATTAAAAAAAAACTTTTTTTGAAAGTCTGATGGAAGATTTTGACAGATGATGTCTGGCACTTGGGTGATATCTTTGAAAATTCCAAGATTCTTTTTTTTTCTAGCTCTATTGAAGTACAGTTGACAAAGTTGCATATATTTAAAGTCTACAAGGTGATGATTTAATATAAGTATACTTTGTAAAATATTTACCATAATCAGCACATCCATCACTTTACATAGTTACCTTTTGTGTATGTGTGTGTGTTGAGAAGGCCTAAAATATACTCCTAAACAAAATTCACGGATCCTTTTTGAATTAAAAAAATTTCTAATATCTAATTTTATTACTGTGTGTGTATGTTACTGTGTGTCAAGCTGTCTGCTGTATAAACAATAACTTTTCAATGTTTCATATTTTTTGGAAGTCATTTTTAGTAACAAGAAGCCATATTTAACTTTTAAATATTTGAGATGCTGCCAATGAATATAATTGAAGTGATAATACACAAGTTCTCCTTAGACACCCCAAGGTTGCCATTGGGGCAGATAATGACAACCATGTCTCAGCTCACTCCTGGCTTGGTGGCTGCCAGAAACCTTTTGAAAGCACATTTAAGACACAGCATGATTTTGGAAATCTGAACAAAATATGCACCTTTGAATGGAATGTATATACTTCAGAAATAAAGTGTATATGCACTTTATAATTTATTTCTACAAAAGTGATATTATAATGAGATTATTTTCACTTTAAGGCTGTATAATGGGAGTGTTTTTTTCTACGCTATTATTTATTTTTTTCAAGCATCATATTTAACAATGAAATAGTATTCATTTGATGATTATATTATATTAAAAACACTACTTTGGTCATATTAGTTGTTTATTATTCTATGCTACTGTAAATAACACTGAAATGTACCTAATTCTTTGTGAATATTAAAACAATTTCCTCAGTATAAATTACTAAATGTGGCTTCTGTGTCAAAAGATATGCATATCTTTGTAAAAAATGTGAATACATAAGGCCTAAATTTCCCTCAGAAAAAAACATACCTTATCTTCCTCCTTGTCCTCATCCTCTTTCTTATCCTTTTTCTTCCACCTTTCATCTAATTGCCACATGGTTCCAGCTTTGCCTCCTCTTATGTGTCTTCCTTGTGTTCCCCAAATGGTTAAGGGATTCTGCTTCTGCTCCTCTGTATCCTAAGTTTTTTCTCACATGTGTATGTGTGTGTTTATAATGTCCGCCTTCTCCTCATTCTAAACAGGGTTTGAGGCCACATGACGTGTTTAATTATTAGCTGTGTTTTTGTGTCTTTATCTAGACTCTGAGCTCCTGCCTGGCAAAGTCCCTGGAATACTCAACTTTGTATCCCCAGCACCTAATACAGTAATTTTTAGTAAATGCTTGTTGAATGAATTCAGGAGGAAATAAATAACTGCTTTTGTTTGTTCTTTTTTCCCACTATTATGTAGTCTTTCTTTCTTTCATTTTTCTTCTCTTTTTTTCTTTTTTGAAGTTTCCTGGGATCTTGAATGACATGAGCATATTAATTTCAAAAAGCAAAGAAAATAATTATATAGCTTCAAGTTTCTGAATACATATGCTTTCAGTTCAATACTTCAGTATGCTCTGATATTAATTTAGCAACTGCAAATTTCTAGCTCAAACAATCAGAAAGGAGAAACAAAAAGGTTATATATACTTGAGTTGAGAAACTTCGACATTTATACTCAAAGAAAATAATGTTTTCCCCAAACAAGCATCCATTTATAAAGGAATTTACACAGGATTGAAGCTCATCTTATGTAGAGAAAGAAAATAGTTGCCACACTTAAAATATTAAAAATAAACATGAAGTGGCTGTGTATGAGAAATAAACACTTGTCTTCCTCATGAGATTGTAACAGGGCTAGGTTGCTGGTCTGTTATTTTGTCAGGTGTCTCTTAGAATGAACTGTTGAGAGGCCTGGCATGATTTGACAGCACTTTGACAGGACAATGTCTCATACCTACAGTTCCTGAGCAAATTGGTTTGAAAATCTCCCTTAATGAATTCTAAAGCAAAGAGATGTGAGGCAGACATATCAGTTTAGATTATTCTCCTCCAGCCTCCAAAAGCGATATGGGTTCTCGGTCAGCTCGCTGTAGACATGCAGCACAATAAGCCTCAAGTTTTAAAAAGTGAAGGAGGCAAATTTACTTTACAAATTTCAAAAATAAAAAGAATTTTTATAAACATTTCTCATAGGAGCATCGGATTATTTGAATCTAAATGTAACTTTTCTGTGTGCTAGCTACTGAATTTAAACAATACACTTAAATTCTTCAAGTCTATACTTCTTCATCAAAAAATCCACACTTCTTCATCAAAAAATGGGCTTGATAATAATATCTACCTCTTAGATCTGTTGTGTGAATGAAATTAAGTAACCCATGTAAAGTTCTTAAAATGTTGCCTGGTTCAAATCCACCTCAATAATATCAATGCTCAAGGTGAAGGATTCTATATCTTGTGGCAACTGAAAATAATGATCTCTATGGTCATTTGAAGAAATCATTTTATACTCAAATCCCTCACTAGTTAGGCATATGACAGTAACATATGACATGTCTACTTCCCAGGAGAACCCTAGGCAATCCTGAGAGAATACAAACACATGTACATTGAAATTCTGTTCACTTCACAGTTTTTAGTTCTACTTTATTATATTAAATATTCATAACATTTATAGAGCTATTTTTATTACCCAAGTAAAATATGTTCACAATGAAAATTTGGAAGACATATAGAACCTTAGTGTACATACACCAATAGAAGCCTCATGATCCATATGTAAACAGTTAACATGAAGGTATTTATCCTTCTAATCTTTTATGAATACATAAAATATATGCATATAAAATGTAATTAAGATTACACTATCCTTATTTTTATTTTCTATTGACTATATCTTTGTGAAAATTTTTCAATATCTATAAATATTCTTCTAAAATGGATATTATAGAAGGATAAATATCCTGACTAAAGAGTTTGTTTAAATAATCTAATATTTGACATTGAAATTTGTCTTAACTTTAACCTGTTATGAATTACCTTCAACTGAATGTGCTTTCACACACGTTTACAAAATAAATGGAATTAATAGTTCCTAAAGAAGTATAAGATTTTCATAAATAGTGAGAATCGGGATGGCAAAGGAGTGAGTCGAAATCACACTGACCTCCAGGACCAACCTGGAATTACAACTAAAATATGGAGAAATCACCTGGAACAAACAACTGAACAATAGCAAAAGAGGAGCCTTATAACCTCAGACAGACAGAAGAATCAGCTTTAGCACAACCTAACTGGTGAGGATTGCAGTAGGGACTCGAGAAGGTGGACAGGATGCCCATGGGCAGCAGCACCAAAAGGAACCAGTTGGATCCCCCTGAGAAGAGCAGGGTCTAAACCTTAAGGGTGGATCTCCAGTCTACAACACCAGAGCCCATAAAGTGCACAGGTAACAGCCAGCTGAGAAAAGCATCAGGGTTGCTCTCTGACAGAGACAGGTTGCTGGAGATGCAAAAGCTGTTTAAAGGGCCAATGCATAAAGTTTTATTTGTAGCCACTTACCCTCATCTCTGGCAAAGGCAGGGGCAGAGTGGGTTAGAGACACCTGAGGAGAGACTGGGGAAAGAGGCTTTGGGGAGAAAACAGAGAGTAGCCAGCAGGATCCTGGTGCTACCTCATCCCCCAGATGGCAGCAACCATTTTGCTCAGGTAGACCATTCCCTTGAGTGGCAGTAGCCTGAGAGGACCCAATAACCCTGCCCCCAGGAGGGACTCCACTCCACCCTGTGGTGTCTAAGCCAGCCTGCTGAGTGCTGAGTGACTAGATTAATAGCTGAAGAAGACAGCCACAGAGAGTAGATTCCTGGAAGTCTTGAACAGACTGCCAAAGGTCAGACAGGGTCAAAAGCTGACATCATCAAAGGCCGATCCGGAAAGAAAATACAGCGGTCTCCTACTATAGAAGTTCACACCACAAAATCAGGAAATCAAGACAGATCAACTTAAGAATCAGAAGCAAAAAAGAAGAGTCTCACAAATAATTTGAAGACAAAGAAACACCCCCACACCCCCAGGCGAAGGGAAAGGAGGAATCCCCACAAAGACAACTAAATGAAATAGAGGCAAGTAAACTATCAGATATTGAATTCCAAACAATGGTTATAAGGAAGCTCAATGAGCTCATTGAGCTCAGAGAGAATTCCAAACACCTACAAGGATACTACAAGGAACTTACTGCAAACTATATCAGCATGAAAACGGACATAGAAACTATCAATAAGAGACAAGAGGAAATGAAGAATACAATTTCTGAATTGAAGAATACAGTAGAAGGAATCAAACACAAGCCAGTTGAAGCAGAAGATTGAATCAATGAGCTGGAGGACAAGGTAGAAAAAAGCTCCCAGAAAGAGCAAGAAAATGAAAAAAGACTAAAAAAAAAATGAAGAGACATTTAGAGAAATGAAGGACAACCTGTAATAATATCCGTATAATGGGGATACAAGAAGGAGAAGAGGACCAAGGGATAGAGAACCTGAAAAAGTAATGATGGAAAACTTCCCTAATTGGAGGAGGGAAAAAGTCACACAAGTCCAGGAAACACAGAGGGTTTCATTCAAGAGGAACTCAATGAGGCCCACTCCAAGACACATCATCATTAAAATGGCAAATATCAAAGACAAACAGAATCCTAAAGCAAGCAAGGGAGAAAGAGGTAGTAACACATAAGGGAGCTCTGATATGGCCAGCAGCTGACTTCTCAACAGAAACACTACAAGCCAGAAGGGAATGGCAAGAAATATTCCAAGGAATGAAAAACAAAGGCCTGCAACCAAGACTGCTCTACCCAGCAAGGCTCTCCATTAAAATGAAGGCGAAATAAGGAGTTTCCAAGACAAAGAAGACTAAAAGAATACACCTCCACCAAGACAGCATTGTAAAATATGCTAAAGAGACTACTTTTAAAAGATGAAGAAAAAGAGTTTATGAATACCCAGTTTCTTTCAGTCACCAATAAATGATATTACCAATATTTTCAATATTTATTAATCTGATTGTGACAATGATGTGTTATTTTAATTGTTCCTTTACTATATGTTGAAACTAAACCTGTTTTTTGTATATTTTGTGCCTATTTCTATTATTTTTTAAAATCTTTAAATGACTTTTTGGTATTCTTTATCCATTTTTTGATTAAATATTTGTAGAATTTTTTCCCTAAAAAAAAACTATTAACCCTCTTTTAGATGTGTGGCAAATACTTTACTATTCTATTACTTGTTCTTTAACTTTCGTTGTATGTGTATTACTATATAGTCTTAAATGTTTAATATAGTCAATGTGTTAATATTTTACTTTATAGCTTCTGGGTTTGAATATTTTACTTCAGCTTAAGAAAAATATTAGTTTGTATTTTCTCCTAAAACTCTTTAGATTTCACATATTGATTTTTAACTCACCTGAATATTTGTTGTGTATGTGTGAAATAGGGCTCTTTATTTTTTTTTATTTCAAGTAATGGTACATGCACCTTATTTGTTGAATAAGCCTTATTTTCCCCACTGATTTGAAATATCAACTTAATCGTATATTACATTGTTAGATATATACATTTGTTTCTAGAATGCTCATTTCATTTCATAGATCTACTTGATTATTTCTGTGTTGGTGTCATGTTGGTTTAATTGCTGAGACTTTATAGTGGGTTTAAATATTTTAATATTTTATAATGGATTTTGACATTTAAAAATAAATAAATAAAATGAGTCTGCATTTACAAAAAAAATAAAGAAAGAAGGAAGGAACTTCTACGTTTTACGACAATATGGATAGAATTGGAGAATATTATGCTAAGTGAAATAAGCCAGTCGGTGAAAGACATACGACATGATCTCTCTTATAAGAAATAAGGAATCTATTCAACAAAATAAACTAATGGACAAAATAAACCACAGGCATGGGAACATGGAGCAGACTGAAAGTATCCAGAGGAGATGGGGAAAGGACAATGGTGGAAAGAAGGGGAAGGGACTAGACAGAGACCATGTACGAATGACCCATGGACATGGATGATAGAGTGGGAATTGACTGTAGGAGCAGGAGGTGGGAGCAGAATGGGTGGATGGGAGCAAATGGGAAAAAACTGAGACAACTGTAATAGAATAAACATGATTTAAAAATTTAAAAAATAAATTAATTAAAAACATGGGAAAATGCTTTTCATAAATAAATGGAAATTTATCTCTATAAATAGGTTTCATAAATTATATTTTCAAATGTAAAATATAGGATGTCAATTTTCTCTCTCTTCTGCTAACATCAGATATCAACATGTAAACATTTTTGTCTTTGAATATAAAATAGGAAAAACTTTTTTGCTGTTTTTTTAGCGCTTTTGTCAGAGTATATTACATGTATTCATTTTCACTTAAAATATATATTAAGTGCCTATTTTGCACCAAATGTATCACTAAGCAAATATTTTATTTATTTATTCATGTATTTATAAGCATTTATTGAGGGTTTGCTACTTAACTTTCATTTGTATATTTCTTCCTGTGATATGCAATTTTCTGTTGCAAAGTTTTTATTAAGATGTTTGATATTTCCATGAATGCTTTATAAAAATTCTTAATATAAAATATCAGTTCTTAGTCTATCATACAGTCTGCCATTATTTTTCCAGTTTAGGGTGCCTGTTAATAATTACCTAAAAATTATTCCTTTTTATAAAGGAGTTCTGGAACCCTCTGCTATATGTGACATATTCTTGTTGATCACTTTTACCTCTCTAGACTGTTTTGCTACATTTGGAGGTGGAATATATTTTAAATTATAAGGAATTAGTTCTTAACATTTTTAGACACGTGTCCTTTGAAAATATGAGGATACTTATGACTTCTTTCTTAAGGAAAACATACTCTTCAAAATTTTATCCTCTATACCAAAGAATAGAATTCTTCATCTAAGATAATAAAAAAGACATGATTCCTAGGGCAAGGGTTGTGTCAGACTTTGACTTGCCACTTTGTAACTTTATATTTGAAAATCAGTTCACAAAGCCCAGAGAGACATCTTAGGAGGCAGCATGGTCTAGTGGACCAAGCATTAGCTTAGGAGTCAAATAGACAAGGATTCAGTTTTTAGAAGAGTAATTTGTGAGCTGAGTTACTTATTTTAATTATTATTTTTTATAAATGAGTAAACCAGACCCAGAAGGTTTAAATAATTTGCCATTTTGCAAAGAGTAAATCCATATCTGACAAGCTTCAGGTCCACACTCATTCTCATATGTTATACTAATCAAAAAAAAAAAGAAAGAAAGAAAGAAAAGAAAGAAGGAAAGAAAGAAAGCTAAACATGGCACTTTCTCCTCATTATCTCCAAACCTTAATTGTACCATTTACAAGTTTGTGGCTGAGATGAAGACCAAGGCCAGAGCACGGGGCACAGAGAAGAGACTCTGAGTCTGAGTCCCTGGAGTAAGAAGACTTGATGAGATTTAGAGCAAGTAATTCTTCCTCAAGTGGAGGGAGAAACACTAGGTTTGCATTAAATGGTGCTTTAAAATCAGAGCATTCCAAATTTGTGAAAATTTCTACGTTTGTCTCTATTAATATAAGTCACTATATTTTATACTCAATTAATATTGAGTTTCATCCAGGCAGTCTGCTTAAAATATATATTACCTCAAGATGATCTAATAAAAATGAAAAAGCAGGAAACTATATTTATTATGTATAAAATATTACTTTTAAAAGTGGGCTTCTGTATTTCTGAAGTATAAATGCTGGATTTATCACAACTGAGTTCAGGTTCCAACACCGTCAATTATTATTAGCTGAGTGACTTTGGTCATGTAACTGAACTATGCTTCAACTCCCTCAGCTATAAAACAGAGATAACAATATTTCATTACATGGGTTTTTGGGAATTAGGTAAAATGATATAAAATGGTGATTGATGAATTAGAGCATGAAAGTTATGCTAGAAATTTCTATGTATACAGGTCGAATCAGAATGTCAACTCAGAGCCAATTTTCTGTCTTAGTAACAGCTCTCCCATCACCTCTTGACGTGCGGAGCTCTGGGGAAGATATATCAATTTGCATTTGAAGCCCAGGAGCCTTCTGGAAGGAAAGAAACTGAGATACTATGACTCAAAATTAAGAAAGTCTGTTGGAGTAGGCCAGGAGAGTGTTAACCGACACTCAGTGGCAGATTAGGGTAACAGAGGCTGTAAATTAAAATGGCATTGGTACAAAAAGAGAAAGGATGCAGACTGGTTCCAGCACTAAATCTGAGAGTGGGGCTAGGGTATTGGAAAGGGAGAATAAAAGAGAGGCTACCTAATCCAGCTTTCTTGCCACAGACTTGCAATTCAAGGAAGTGGCTGTGAGAGTGATGTTAACTTTAACTCCAGAGACCGAGCTGAGTTGGCATGAAATTGTCTATGCTAAGGAATGGACATCCCCTCTGTCAGAGCCCTTGAGTCAGGGCAAGAATGTGTACTGGCCTTTGGAGAAGCAAAGGACTGGGAACTGAGTTTCTAATATATGGCTTTATATGGCTTTGAGTATGACCCTAATCCTTGGGGACAAAGCTTCCTCATGGTAAGAAGAACTATATGACAGAGGATTATGCAGATTATACTTCTTTAACATAAGAAAAATTCTTCTTAGAAACTTCAGGAGATCATTTATAGGTGCATAGCTTTCAAAAGAACCCAGCTAGCTACAGCCACAGAAACAATCAATGGCAGCAGGAACATTAATTGATCACAGCACTGAGTATCATCTTCTTTAGTTTTTAAAACATTTTGATTGTTGTACATACAATGGAATACTAATCAGCCATAAAAAAGATAAAATATTTCCATTTGTTACAACACAGATAGATCTTGCGGATAATGAACTAAGAAAAAGGAGTCAGACAGAAAAGGAGAAAAACTGTATGATTCCATTATTATGTGACACATACAACAAAAAAGTAACAAACAGACTAACAAAACTAAGTAAAAACAAACTCATAGATCCAGACAATGGAATGGTGGTTACCAGAGAAAAACGGGAGTAGGTGGAGCACAAACTGGGTAAAATGGGTCAAATACATGGTAATGGCAGGAAATTAAATTATTGGTGGTGAGCACACAGTAGAGCATCCACATATCAAATTATAATGTCATACATATGAAATGTATGTTACTAACCAGTTACCTCAATAAATTTAATAAAAAATTCAAAGAAAACAATATCAAGAGATTGGCCCTATTGTTCCCACTTTATATATGAGAACACTTAGACTCAATAAGGTTGAAAGATTGGAAATCATCAGGCCTGTCTGAATCCAAGCATCACATTTAACCCTTAAGGTCTGCTGCCATGAAATCACTTACTGACCTAGTCTTTGACATTCTGATGAGCCAGTGTGAACTGCAGCAATTCTTGGGGAAGATTTCTGCTGTAGGAATGTTTTTGCAAACCGTCATAGAAGAACTCCCTTCCCTAGGGTTTTGAGCTTCAATTTATAGTCAAGGTTCTCAAAGTCTATGAGGTTTAAAACCAGCCTGGGCTTTTTCTGCCAGCCATGCTTAAGAAAGCATACGTTAACTGAACACTAACACATTTGCAAATACAATCACACAGGCAATATATCACTGGAGCAACATACCCAGACACCTACTCAAGTGAAAAAAACTTTGCTTTTAAGTGACTGATGGACCACTAATGACTTGCTGTCAAATAGGTACTGTTACACTCATGAGCTTCTCTTAAAAAAAATTGCAGCATTCCAAATTTGTGAAATTCCACTCGAATTCTCCAGCGGTAATACACATATAATATGGTGACTGCAGTTAGTTTAGATGTATTTGGTTGCCTCAGAATCCAGTTTATTGATTTTTCCTCATGCTAGAGAAAAAAAAATGTGATGAATCTTGTAATGTCTTTGGATTTGACTTGGTTTAACCTGTCCCTTCAAGCTAAGCCACTGTCTTTTCAACAGATACACATGCTAATAAGTACAAACTGCCTAAGTCTTTGTAATGACTCCTGGGAGCTACTTTGATTTTAGCAAATACATATAAATTTTGCAGCATTAAGAGATTCTGTCTCAATGGACTATGCTGTGAAAAGCCAAAGAGATATACCATTTTAAGTACCAGACTATGAATTTTACTTTATTTGAACTTTAATCAAATCCCTAAAGAATAAAGGGTTTTGAATTCTTTAGTTGAGAAGACTATTAGAGAATTTTGCAGACCCAGAACAGAATGGCAGTTGCTATTGAAGATACCCAATTGTAAATAATGCAACATTTTCTTACATGTGGCATCTGCAGAAAAGAAAAGTTAGACTAGAAAGCAATAATGAGTAGGCTATACTGTGACTATCTGTATTTACCTGTATTCAGAAAGGTAACATTTAAGGAATGTAGGATGTCTCCCTTTGAGACTTTAATGATGCATAGCAGGTGAACTTCTGTTTATATGAGAACTGTTGAACCATAGATAGACTGAATGCAATGATTTTTACACAGCAGTCATTCTGACCCCATAGGATTCTTATAAGCAAGCCACAGAGTAGTATCCTGATGAGTCGGGAAAAAATGAAGTTATTTGAGATAAAAAGTTCTCTGAGAATAAATTTCTTGAGTAAAATAGAAACAAAAGCAAGTCTGAAAAATTGGTATGAAACAAGACGATGAGGCATTAAAATTTCAGAACTAGTCTCACTGCAGTGGTGCCTGAGAATTGAATATTCCTACTTTATTGAGATATAAATCATTATATTTTATATTGAAAGAGGAAAGTATTTAATTAATGTTATTTATCCTTGATGGGAGCATCTGTAATTCTGTGGTATCTATGAGCGGCTGAGGTCTCCTTGTAAATGATTATCCTTATTAAACACATGTTTTCTAGTGTACTCTAAAGAAGAAAAAGGTTTTAGTGAAGAATTTGGTCACACTCTCCTATGAGTCAATATAGTCCTTCACACGGGGACAGGATTTCTTGGGAAAGAGTCACTGGATGAGTCCCTTCCTGTTAATATAAAGCTCACACAGCTGCTCTACCTGGAGAAAGGGTGTGAGAGGATGTTCTATGAGCATTTCTACCCTCTCTCTATTTTCTTGGTTGGATAGGTGAGATAAAGATTTGTATCATTTCTCTTGTGAGATTTAATTTTACTCTTTCTGATTATTGGTCCATCACTAAATTGGCAAGAATGAGGTAAAGGGAACTATTGAGAAGCTCTTGGAATAAGTGAAATAAAAGATGATAGTGTTTTGGAACATTCATTTAGTAGTGAATACAAGAGATGTGGTCAGATTTGGGGTAGATTTTGTTGCAAAAACTAAGAGAATTTACAGGTAGAATAAATAAAGGGGATGAGTGAAAGAGAGGAGGTGGTAAGAAGATAGTGAGAGAATTTTTAAGACAAAGTCAATGGTCTTGTTTGACCAAGTTAAATATAAGATAACCATTACTCATTTTAGTAGATACTTATCATGTTATCTCATTGCTCGGCCTTAGGAGCACTTTTCTAATGCTTTTGTATTCTTTTTTATTTTAACCCTCACTTTAGGATATAATTATTGATTTGAGAAAGAAGGAGAGAGAGAGAGAAAGAAACATTGTTGTGAGAAACAACAATTGGCTGTCTCTTACACATATCCTGACTGGAACCAAACCCACAACCTAAGTATATGTGCCCTGACCAGCAATCAAGCCCACAACATTTTTGGTGCACAGGATGATGCTCCAAACAACTGAACCACCCCTGCAGGGAATGCTTTTATATTCTTGCATTCTTAGAGTCTCATCTCCAGAGATAGAAACCTAAAAATTTATATTCCCAGCCTCCACTGTAGCTAGTCCAAGCATGTGACCTAAAATCTGGCCGTCAGGTATACCCACCAAGACTTGGATGTAGAACTCAGCTACTTGAAGAAGCAAACAAGGGTGGAACCTATCTGTATCTGTCTTTGTGAAGGAGCAACATCAGGTGTTCTGGAGTCCAGTGCCCAGACTCAGCAGAAAGTGCTAACATGCCTGCCTCCTGTGGCAGCACAGTGATCGTTGGAGCAGCACCACGGCAGTGAGATTTGGTATTCTTCCAGGCCAAATATTCCCCAAACCTGACTTTCTACTATTCATAGAAAGTCTATGCACTACCTAAAATCCTTCACTAAATCCTTTTCTGCTTTAATCAGCTATAGTGAGTTCCACTGTTTGCAGCAAGAACACTCCCCCACTCTCCATCCCACCCCGCACCACACCTACACACAACTGGCAACAACAACATGGAAATGTCTAGTAGTAGTCTGAAACTCAGAGGAGAGGCTAAATCTAGAAAAATAAATTTGAGAGCCATCAGCATATAGGTGACATTTAGAGCCTTAGAGTTAGAAATAATTCACCAAGAAAGAGACAATTTATACACAAAACAAGAGGTAGATAGAAGTCAAATCATTTAGAAAACTTAGAGGATCCAGGAAAGTAGACTTTGAAGAAAGGACGATTGAAGCCAATCTCCACCAAAAATACATAGCTGGATGAGGATGAAGTCTAGAGAAGATACTGTTTCAAGAAGGATTAGTATTATTCTGAGATTATGTGGTTGGAAGTAATAACACCTGCTGAGTCAAGAGAGAGCAAAGTACAAAAATAAATGTTCCACAAAATGGTTTAGTATTTTCATGGCTAAGAATGAAGGGCCTCTGGAATAGTTATTGGGATATAGTGTCATACTTTGGGGACAAGAACTGACCATATGTTTAAGAACTAAAAGGGCTAGAACCATGGAACTCAAGTCTGTGGTTCTAATAGGGTGTTAACATGGATCTGGACATCATTGCATTGGTGGACATGGATGTTGGGTCCTGTCCCAGAGCAGTGTTTAGCAGCAACACTGGTAGGTGTGATGGAAACCCTAGTGTTGATGCACTAACCTGACCTCTCAGTTCTCTACCTATTGTCATTGGAAGGAGGACTAATATCTGTGGAATGAGGCAGGCTCAAATTTCTAGATAACTTTTGGTGGGATTAGAATGAAGGTTGACTTAGTCTTAAGAAGGAGATAATGAATATCCTGAAAATTAGGACAGAGGGCAATTATTTAGCAAATAATTGTAAAATAGAAGTTACTATTATTTAACAAATAATAAAAATAGCAATTATTTTAGAATAATTGTAAATTATAGGAGATCTTATGTATCCCAAATTTATAAATTGGATAATACCAATTTTACTGAGTTGTAAGCATCATAATAAAGAAATTGAAATGCACATGGTTACTTAAATCAAAATAGAAATGCACTATTTTATCCGTTTCTGTCCTGCCTTGAGTACAGTCAGTCTTTTTTCAAAGACAACCCATTCATTTTACTACTATAATCTAAGTATGTAAATACTACAAAAATACTAACATATATTACATTATATACATATATACATACATAAATACATATACATCAATCCAATATTTCATGTTAGTTTAAGGTAATCTAATTTTTTTCCATCCTGAGAAGTTGAGGTTCCTTATGTTTTCAGTCTTACACAAAATTTGAATACATCTCCAAGGTAGTTCAAGTCACTGAACTCACCAGATAAAGAAAATATTTCACTGTGCCCCAACTTTCTGCTGCTAACAAGAGTTGAAAATGTACAGTACTTAAAATTATTTGATACAGACTGTGTATGTAATCCTTATACTTATATTATTAGTTTGAATCATATAAAATTGCTCTGTTCTACGATCACAAAAAGGTTAAATATCAGAAATTCATATGGTTTAACCAAATACTCTTTCTACTTATAGAACTGATTTCACACTTTTTTCATCTCTAGTATAGGTCCTGGGACACTTGGTAACCGTGTGTCCATACTTGAAGCATCTTATTGGATATCCTGAAGTCCTGATTCCAAAAAATATTGTCTGTGTCTTTATAATCTGGCAACTTCAATCTGCATATAAGAAAAGTGGTGAGGCCAATTCATTGAGGCCAGTCTATAAATCAGAAAAGTAACAAGTTATCTAATGTTCAGTTTTTCAACATAGCAACAGCAATCCTGATAAAGAAGAACAAAGTTATAGGAATCATGTTACCTAATATCAAACTATGCTATAAATCCCTAGTAATCAAGACTGCATGGTACTCACATAAAAACAGACCCATAGATCAACAAAATAGAATAAGACCCCAGAAATAAACCCACCATTTTACAGTCAATTAATATTTGACAGGGGAAGCAAGAACATATGATATCCAAAGATTTTTTCAATAAATGTTGTTGGGAAAATCGGATGGGTACATGCAGAAAAATGGAACTATACCACCTTCTTACACCACATGCAAGAATAAATTCAAAATGGATTAAAGACTTAAATGTTAGATCTTAAAGCATAAAAATTGTAGAAGAAAACATAGGCAGCAAAATCTTGGACATTGCTCATAGCAATTATTTATCAGATATAGCTCCTCAGGCAAGGGGTAAAAAAGAAAAAATAAAGTAAATGGTACTACATCAAACAGATAAGTTTTTGCACAGCAAAATAAATCAACAATATGAAAAGACAACCCATAGAATGGGAGAATATATTCACCAACACATCTGAAAATGAGTTAGTATCCAAAATTTATAAAGAACTTACAAAACTCAATACCAAAAATCCAAAGAACCCAATTTAAAAAATGGGCAGAGGAACTGAATAGCCACTTCTCCAAAGAAGGCATACAAATGGACCATAAACATATAAAAAGATACTTAATGTCATTTATCATCAGAGAAATGAAAATTAAAACCACAATGAGATACCACCTCATATCTGTCAGAACAGGTATCATCAATAAATCAACAAGCAGCAAGTGCTGGCAAGGATGTGGAGAAAGGGGAACCTTTTTGCATTGCTGGTGGGAATGCAGATTGGTGCAGTCACTGTGGAAAGCAGTATGGAGATACATCAAAAAATTAATAACGGATCTTCACTTAGACCCAGCAATTCCACTTCTGGGAATATATCTGAAAGGACACAAAACTCTAATTTGAAATCATATAAGCACCCTTATGTTCATTACAGCATTATTTTAATCACCAAGATATGGAAGCAGCCCAAGTGTCAATCAGTAGATGTGTGGATAAAACAACTATGGGACATTTACACAATGGAATACTACTCAGATGGGAAAAAAACAGAAAGTTTTACCCTTTACAACAGTATGGATGGACCTGGGAAACATATGCTACATGAAATAAGCCAGTCAGAGAAAGATAAATACCATATGATTTCACTGATAAGTGGATTCTAATGAACAAACTGAACTAACAATCAAAATAAAGACATAGATAGAGAGCAGGATGACAGCTAAGGTTGGGGAGCATGGTGGTGGAGGGATTTAGCAAAAAGTAGAAGGACTCATGAACCTGGAAAACAACTGTTCAGGAAGGGGGTATAATGGAACTAAATGATAATAAAAAATACAATAAAAAAGAAAATATTCAATTTACAAAACAAAGATTAGTTTGGTCCAAGTTATCATGTCAATTGAGTTGAGCACTCATTACACATCTGAAAGTTGTCTCAAATTATACAAAATGTTTAATTCTAAAATAAAGTATGTGTTTTTATGTTCTTAAAAGAAGATCACTGAAATTCACTCTGTATATATATTTGAATTCAAATTAGGATTTGTCAACTGATGGTCATTGGTATCTATTCAGCACCAAGAGGAATCCCCTATTTGAGGTGCTATAAAACTTTATTCTGTGCGAATAGATCAATTGTTGCACAGCAAGGCTGTGAGAACAGCATGGCTGTGGAACATCTTAATAATATTACAGCTCAATTATGAAGCAGCAATGCTGTGAGGAGGCCCTGGGGAGAGGACGTCCTGGGGCCTGGCCCCTCTATGGCTAAACAACTCTACTCTGCTCTGTTCTGCCCTATTCTGCTTTGCTCTGCACTGCCTGCTCATCTCTGTTTTGATCCAGTGACATCATCGGTGTTTTATATTGAGTGCTACAGCTCCAGCCAGGGAAACGCAGTCTTCCCTGGAAAGGGAACGTGTGCTGCTCCCACAGCCAGAGGAGAACGTGGTTATGTAGACAGAAGTCCCTGCCTCTGGTCCCTAATTGGTCCATTCTCATGCACATGAAGACTCTAAATTTTTGCATTTTGATTAGTCCAAAAAGCACTTTCCTGTTTGGTCAGAATAGAGATGTTTTGATTGGTTGGCAAAGATGCTCTTGGGGGAGTAGCTACTATTGGATGGAGAAAGTCTCAATTCTATTGGTTGAAATAATAGTATTTTAGAGGACTGGTCAGATGACAGAACACAAGGAAGGTAGGTGATTCAGTGGAGGAGGGAAAAACTTCAATGTAAGTTTCTCCCTGAAATTTGGTTTTTTGGAGAGGCCCCTATGTAGAAATAGCTCCTAAGTTCTGTCTTTTTGTAAATTTGTGCCTTGTTTATCACCAGAAGTCCTTCTTGATAGATATCTTCTTTCTCAGGGCCCACAGATTTATACAGAAAGTGTTATATTTTATTTGTAAATGAAATCAAATACTGGAAAAATAATTACTATTTGAAAATCTATAATGATAACTGTTAAATCTTAATTGGACTTAGATGATACTTTTGGGCTATATTTTCTGTTTGTGAGGATTTTTGTAACTCTGTTAATGAATTATGCCAAATGGTCCAAATAATCAAATAGAGAATTTAACAGATGGATATAATAAATCTTATGTGAACTAGGCTAGGCTTCCTTCTGAAAAAATTGCATTTAAAAAATCATATGAATTTCATGTGGTATAAGAAGCTGGAATTTATTTTACTTTAGTTAGTGATAAGGTTGGGTGAACTTGACAGATACATTTAACTATAAACAGTTAAGCTGTCAGCTGGAATTAGTACTATTCTGTATAGATATAACGCAAATTATTGAAGTACTTTAAGACAAGTCCTTGCAGAACACAAAAACATAACCCTATATAAAGAAAGCAGAGCTCCTAAATCATGGTTCAGAAATCAAATATTAAAAAGAGGGCATGTTACATCAAAGGAGACATAGAAGAAATACAGAAAATTAATCATTTTAGCCTTGAGGCCTGATCTGTCTTCACTGTACAATTACAGAGAAGTTCAAGGGGAAAATGTGTTCTTTTAGGGCACTTCTCTAGAGTGACATTCTCAGAATAGATGGTATCATTTCTAGTTACTCTACTAGACTCTTGAGAGTGGTGCAATAAAAGCTGCTTGCACTCATATAGATAACCAATGACTCCCAATCTAGGTTCTGCCACTTACAACTTATGAGACTTAGGTAAGCCATATAAACTACTTGCACCTCTTTCCCATCTATAAAATAGTTACAAGGATCTGTCTCTTATAAGATTTCTGTAATAATTACATTAAATGCCACATAGAAAATACTTAGGATAATATCCAGGTACTGTACTAGATACACATTTTTATTAGTTTTCTATACTTATGTGACAAACTACCAATAAATATAATGACTTAATCCTTGTGTACTAGCTTACAGGTATGTAGGTAAGAAGTCTAGCAAGCTTATCCGGGTTCTCTGCTTAGTGTCTCTAGAGCTTGGAATCCTCTTTCAAGCTCATTCCTTGTGGTCATCCTAGTTACCTTTCTGTCTGTTGACTAGAGGTCAAGTTCAGCTACTAGGAGTCCTTGCACAGGTCCTTCCTTGAGTATTTTGATTCTCTCTGACTTCATATTCTTGATCAACCAGAGAGAATGTTGTATTACTAAATAGCTTGTGTGTGCAGCCAAAATGGGAAGACATAGAAACAGACCCCAAATAAAAGAACAAGAAAACTCCCCAGAAGAAGAACTAGATGAAATGGAGGCAAGCAATTTATCAGATAAAGAATTCAGATTAATGATTATAGGGATATTGGACAGTATGAAAAAAGCATAGAAAACAACCAATCAGAAATAAAGAATGCAATATTTGAAATAAATAATACACAGGGAGAAATGAGCAGTAGGTTAAATGAAGTAGAGCATCAAATTCATAATTTAGAAGACAATGTAGAAACAAAAACACCCAGGCAGAGCAGCAAAAAGAAAAAAAGAATTTAAAAAAAATGAGGAGAGCTTAAGAAATCTTTTGGATAACATGAAGCACAACAATATATGCATCATGAGAATACCCAAAGAAAAAGAGAGCAAGCAAATGATTGAGAACCTATTTGAAGAAATAATGATCAAAAACCCTCTTAATAGTGTGAAACAAAAAGACACACAAGTCCAGGAAGATCAGAGAGTCCCAAACAAATTGGACCCAAGGAGGCCTACACCAAGACACATTGTAATTAAAATGTCAAGTACAAAGAGAGAATCCTAAAAGATGAAAGAGAACAGATAGTTACCTACAAGGGAGCAACAATTAGACTGCTATTTGATTACTCAACAGAAACAGTTCAGGCTTAAAGGGAGTGTTGTGAAATGTTCAAGGTGATGAAAAGTAAGGACCTACAACCAAGGTACTGTACCTAGCAAGACTATCATTTAAAACTGAAGGAGAAATTAGGAACTTCCCAGGCAAGGAAAAGCTAAAGGAGTTTGTTAACACAAAACCAGTATTGTAACAAATGTTAAAGTCTTTGCTTTAAGAAGAAGAAAAAAAAAAAAAAAAAACAAGAAAGTAAAAAAAAAAAAAAAACACAGAGGAAAACAGTCTAACAATAAAATGGCGCTACATGTGTATCTATCAAAAATCACTTTAAAATAAGTGGCTTAAATGCTCCAACCAAAAGATATAGGGTAGCTGAATAGATAGGGAAACAAGACCCATATATGTGCTACCTGCCACAGACCCACCTCTAACAGAAAGGCACACACAGACTAAAAGTAAAGGGTTGGAAAAAGGTATTTCATGCAAATGGAAAAGAAAAAAAAGCTGGGGTAGTAATAGTTAAATCCAAAAAAATAAACTTTATAACCAAGTCTATAGTGAGAGACAAAGAAGGGCACCACATAATGATAAAGGGAACAATACAACAAGAAAATATAAACATAGTAAACATTATATATCTAACATAGGAGCACTTAAATATGTTAAGAAAACCTTGATAGACATAAAGGGAGAGATCAACATAAATATAATCAAAGTCAGGATTTTAATACCCCATTGACTGTAACAGTTAGATATGCCAATAGAAAATCAACAAGGAGATAGCCACCTTAACCAACACATTAGATCAAATGGATTCAATTGATATCCTCAGAGCATTTCACCCAAAAACAGCAGAATATATATAGTTTTCAAGTGCACATAGAATGTTTTCTAGGATACACCACGTTAGGACACAAAACAAGTCTCAATAAATTTAAGAAGAGTGAAATCATATCAAGCATCTTCTCTGACCACAATGCTAGGAACTAGAAATGAACAAGAAAAAACTGAGGAAGACACAAATACATGGAAGTTAAATAACATGTTATTAAACAATGAGTGGGTCAACAAGTTCAAGGAAGAAATGAAAAGATACCTTGAAAAAAAAATGAAAATGAGGACACAGCAATCTAAAATCTTTGGGATACTGGGAAAGCAATCCTAAAAGGAAAATTCATAGTATTACAGGCCTGTCTCAAAAAAAAAAAAAAAAGAAAGAAAAAGCTCAAATAAACAATATAACTTTATACATAAAGTAACTTAAAAAAGAAAAAAACCAAAAGTTGTGGGGAACCACCCTGCCTGGTATCGGGTACTATAGCCCTGCATGAGCAAGTACTGACCTATAAGTCTCAACTGGAAAACCAGGAATTCTGGGCAGCAAGCATGAACCTATATGGGCACAGGTCACCTCCCAGGGAAATCAGGCCTGAAGAAAAATAATGCATTATTTCCTTTGAAGCCTGTCCTGCTAAGAATAATGTCTTCTAGTTAATCAACTTACATACACTGGATGTTTAGTTACCAAGGACAAGGTTGTGCTACCACCTAGCGTCATGCTGTCTAACGGACCCTGATTTAAAGAGACCCTGATTTACAGAGACCCCTATGTTCTTGCAAATGTTACTTCTGAACAATATCTATTCACCTTTGATCAACACTATAACATTGATTGATGAGCTACATGTACATGCTGTGTGCTCCCTTACCTGCTGAACTCAATAATAAAAGCCTAGGGGAACAGGTGATCAGGGCCTTTCTCCTCTAAGAGATTGACCAGCCTTTTCTCCCCATGAAGATCATGTGTTGGTACATTTATTTCATTCAGGGCTCCAGGGGACTTCACAGGTCGAGGTCCCCCCACACAAAGTGAGTGGAAGGAAAGAACTAGTAAATATCAGAGCATAAATAAATGAAATAGAATCTAATAAATTATACAAATTACCAATGAACACAAAAGCTGATTCTTAGAAAAGATAAACAATATTGAGAAAGCTTTAATCAGACTCATCAAAAAAAAAGACCAAATAAATAAAATCAAAAATGAAAGCAGAGACATAACTGACACAAAAAAATATAAAAGATTGTAAGAAAAAATTATGAACAACTATATGCCAACAAACTGGACAACCTGCACAAAATGGATAAATTCCTAGAAACATACAGCCTACAAAAACTAAATCAGGAAGAATCAGAATCTGAATAGATAGATTACATCTAGTGAAACTGATACAGTAATCAAAAATCTCCCAACAAACAAAAGCCCTTGACTAAATGGCTTCATAGATAAATTTTACCAGTCAAAGAAGAACTAAGACCTATACTTCTCAAATTATTTCATAAAATTATAAAGGAGGGAAGGCACCCAAACTCATTTTACAAGGCCAGAATTACTCTAATCCCATAACCAAATAAAGACACTATAAAAAAGATAATTATACACCAGTATCCTTGAAGAAAATAGATGTTAAAAACCTCTAAACAATATTAACAAACTGAATATAACAATGCATCAAAAAGATCGCACACCATGATCAAGTGAGATTTATTCTAGGATGCAAGGTTGGTACAACAAATCAATAAATGTGATTCAGCACATAAACATAATAAAGGATAAAAAACACGTGATCATATCAATAGATGCAGGAAAAGCATTTGATAAAATCCACCAAGGATTTATAATAAAAACTCTCAGCAAAGTGGAAGTAGAGAGAACAAACCTAAACATAATGAAGGCAATGTAAGACAAACTCACTGTCAGCATCATGTTCAATGGGCAAAAACTATAAACATTCCCTGCAAGATTGACAAAAAGGTAGGGATATCCGCATTCATCTCTCTTAATCAATATAGTACTGGAAGTCCAAGCCATAGCAATCAGATAAGAAAAAAAATAGAGGGTCCAAATTGTAAAGGAAGTAAAACTGCCTTTATCTGCAAATGGCATGATATTGTACATAGAGGACCTCAAAGATTCCATCCAGAAAACTACTAGAACTGATAAATGAATTCAGCAAAGTAGCAGGACACAAAATTATTATCCAGAGATCAGTTGCATTTTTAAATGCCAACAACAAACTAACAGAAATGGAAATTAAGAAAACAATCCCATTCACAATTGTTTCAAAAAGAATAAAATACCTAGGAATAAACCAAGCCAAGGATGTAGAAGACCTATATACAGTATATTATAAGACACTGAAGAAAGAAATTGAAGAGGACACAAATAAGTGGAAGCAGATACCATGTTCATGGATAAGAATTAACATCATTAAAATATCCATACTACTCGAAAGCAATCTCTGGATTCATTGCAATTCCTATCAATATATCAATGACATATTACACAAAACTAGACCAAATATTTCAAAAATTTATATGGAACCATAAAAGACCCCACATAGCAACAGTGATCTTGAGAAAGAACAAAGTTGGAGGAATTACACTGCCTCTTATCAAACTATACTATAAGTC
The DNA here is from genome assembly GCF_021234165.1 of Pteronotus mesoamericanus. NCBI lineage: Eukaryota > Metazoa > Chordata > Mammalia > Chiroptera > Mormoopidae > Pteronotus > Pteronotus mesoamericanus. The sequence goes on along the minus strand of NW_026555304.1, from coordinate 13,055,177 downwards.
TATAGTAATCAAAACTGCAAGGTACTGGTATAAAAATAGACACCTAGATCAATAGAACAGAATAAAGACCCCAAAAATAAACCCACAATTTTATAGGCAATTAATATTCAACAGAAGAAGCAAGCCCATACAATGGAATAAAGATAGTTTATTCAATAAATGATGTTGAAAAAATTGGACATATATGTGCAGTAAAATGAAACTATACCTCTTTCTTAGACCACACATAAGAATAAATTCAAAATGGATTAAAGACTTAAATGTTAAACCCAAAATCATAAAAATCCTAGAAGAAAACAGGTAGCAAAATCTCAGACATTGTTTGTAGCTATTGTTATCAGATATGTCTTCCCAGGCAAGAAAAAAAAGAAAAAAATAACAAATGGAACTCTATCAAACTAAAAAGTTGTTGCACATTAAAGGAAATCATCAACAAAATAAAAAGACAACCCTCAGAATGGGAGAACATATTCACCAATACATCTGGTAAGGTGTTAATATCCAAAATTTATAAAGTACTTCCAAAACTCAAAACCAACAATCCAACTTTAAAAAATGGGCAAAAGGAACTGAATAGCCACTTCTCCAAAGAAGACATACAAATGGCAAATACACATATGTAAAGGTAATTAACATCACTAATCATCAGAGAAATGAAAATTAAAACCACAATGAGATATTACCTCATACCTGTCAGAATGGCTATCATCAATAAATCAACAAGCAACAAATGCAGGTAAGGATATGGAGAAAGGGAAACCCTTTTTCACTGTTAGTGAGAATATAGATTGGTGCAACCACTGTGGAGACAGCTTAAAAAATTAAAAATCGATCTGCATTTGGACCCAGCATTCTTACTTCTGGAAATGTATGCAAGTGAACCCAAACCACTAATCTGAAAGAACATAAGCACCCTTATGTTCACTGTAGCATTATTTACAATAGCCAAGATATGGAAGCAGACAAAGTGTCCATCAGAAGATGAGTGGATAAAGCAACCATGGTACATTTACACAGTGGAATACTACTTGACCATAAAAAAGAAAATAATTTTATCTTTTGCAACAGTATGGATGGACCAAGAGAACATTATTGTAAGTGAAATAAGCCAGTCAGGGAAAGACACATACCATATGATTTCACTCACATGTGGAATCTAATGAACAAACCAAACTAATAAGGAAAATGGGGACAGACTCACAGACAGAGAGCAAATAACAGCTAAGGGGATGGAGGAGGTTAGGGAGTGAAAAGATTGAGCAAAAAGGAAAAAAGGACTCATGGACATGGACAGCAGTGTGGTGATTGCTGAGAGAAGGGGGTATATTGGGACTAAATGGTAATATAAAAAATATAATAAAGATTAAAATTATCCAATCATCTTAGAAAAAATAGCTTATGTGATTAGATTATGCCTGCCATGCCATAGTAACCTGCCTTTTGATTAAATCAAAGTCAACTGATTAGTAACTTTAATTATATTTGCAAAATTCCTTTTGCCATGTAAGGTGCAATTTCTCATCATATTCACAGTCCCAGGTATATGTTGGGAAACCTTGGAGGAACATTTTAGAATCCACCTACCACAACCTCAGTAAATGTTAGTTTCTTCGTCTTTCCATCCTATTTCTAGGAGAGGAGACTTGCGTTGATTTTCCATCTTAATATTGTTTGTGAAAATCTCTACTGGCCACAGTTCCTGCAAGATCTGGGTAATTTAGAGTTAGTATTTCAAAAATCCAGGCTGCAAGGCCAACTGATGGAACTGCTGATTTAATAAGGAATATTCATGCTCAAGTAGCAATTGCTTTGGGATTGGTTAAAGTATCAAGACAGAATGCTTAGTGGAATTAATGATGGTGAGTCTGATCCCCACTCCTCCATTAAATCAGAAAATCAAATTAAAATGCTCTCAGGGAACTATGAGAAGTCAACAAAGGGGAATAAGAGCCCCCTTTTCTATGACCACAAAACTCTAAATATGGAGGGTTAGAAATACTGCTAGCCAGCTGTATTTCTTACCACATTGGGGAGCCTGGAGGATATTAACAAACATTTTACATGTATCTCCTCTATTAATGCTATTCATCTCTGTAATAACTCTGAGATTTTACAAATCATAAAACAGAAGTTTAAAGAGGTTAAAGTTATGTAAGTTCTCACAGTTGGTAAGGTGGCAGAGTTGGTTTTAAAACCTATTATTTGTCTCACTATAAAAGTCACTTTACATAAAGAATGTTCTGCTACTGTCTATGGTTACATGAGAATGACTACCTCTTAAATGAAATGTTTAAATACATATTTATTTACTGAACCCATGCAAACACATGTGTTAGGTAAATACACATCTTCCCTAAACTTAATAATTGAAAAATACTTAAAAAGATGAGTTTAGAATCATAGCAATCCAAGGATTACTACATGATTGGCAGGAAAATTAATCTACCTTCACATAATCTATTAAATTTTCATCTCATGACTTGAGACCAATTACTATTCAGCCAGTGGCACTTCAAGTCTGCTCAGGTTTTACCTTTCACGTGCAAACTTAAGTTCTATGAATAAGTTGAATATGAGTCATTAAAGAACTCTATGCATCATATCTTGACATCAGTTAAAAGCTAGAATTGAGCAAAAATCACCAGGTATGAAGTTACTAGAGCTAAAGAAAATGGAACCAAAGAATAATATTTGAGAATTCTGATTCTGATAAAATAATGATGAAAATGGTGTTCCCCTCACTATCTTTAATACAGTAAGTACAGCAATGCTTCTTTGTTTGGAATAATTTAATCATAGAACCTTGCTTCCAATGACCACAATGACCTTGGGGAAAATCCAGAATAAGCTCAGAGGCATGTCTCTCTCTCTCTCTCTCTCTCTCTCTTTCTCTTTGATTGTTCAAACACATGTCTCTATTTTCCCTCTACCACTTTCTTCTGCCCCACCCACCCCAACCTCACTCCCTCAATCCTTCCCCATGGGATGTGTCTCTTATCCACTGCTATATCCCTTGAATAGTCTGAAAAACATAGATTCTTAGTGCTTATTTACTGAATGAGTGAAACACAATGGGTTCTAATCCTACAGAATCTTCTAGTTACATGTACAAAATAATCTAAAATTTATTATTCCAAAGTTGTTAAGCCTGCCTTTATACTTACATGCATAAAAATGTTGAATAACTTGGTTCTCTGAGTTAGAAAGAGTTTTGCTCATTTTAATTTATTTTTTAACATGGTATAGCTAGAAAAAAATCTTCAAGCTTACAATATATTCGACATGCACAATAAACTGATTTGTCTCAACTTTGCCTGTCTGAAGCCTCTACTTCATTCAGAGACTTGGTCATTTTTTTCTGTTTCACCTTGGGGAGTTTTGGTAGATGGTAGCTCTCGGGGAATTGATCAATTTCATTGAAGCTGTCAAAATTATGTGGATAGAGCTGTTTGCACTATTCCCTCACTCTTCTTTTAATGGCTCTATGGTATGTAGTGATAGCTTCCATTTTTTTTTCTCCTATTGGTCATTTTTATTTCTTTTTTCCAGTCAGTTCTACTAGGCATTTGCCAATATAATTGATCCTTCCAAAAAATGAGCTTTTGTGTTCATTAATATTTTCATAATATTTTTGTGTCCAGTTTTATTGATTTGCTCTTATTTTATTATTTCCTTCCATCTGATTACTTTGGGTATTTTGCTCTTCTTTTTCTCTCTGTAGATGGAACCTTAAATTATTGATTTGAGATATTTCTTATTTTCTAATATAAGTCTGTAATATCATATGTTTTACTCTAAGCACTTCTTTAACTGTATCTCACAAATTTTGATAACTTGTATTTTCATTTTTGTTCAGTTCAAAACTCTATACTTTCTGATTTTCCTTGAGACTGCCTCTTTGACTCACTTAGTTAGACTCAATTGACACATGGTGTTAGTTCTTCTATATCTTAACTGATTTTCTATCTACCACCTTCACTTGTTTCTGAGAGAGGCATGTTGACATATCAAAGTCTAATTTTGAATTTATGTGTTTTTCTTTTTGTTTTTGTCAGTTTCTACTTCTTGCAGTTTGATGATCTCTTGTTATCTGTAAATATAGTTTGGTCAATTAAACCATTATCATTATTTAATTTCCCTCTTTTTCTCATTAATTTCTTTTGCTTTGAAATCTCCTTATTTCTGATATTACTATAGCTACTTTAGTTTTATTTTTTATTAATGATTGCATGAAATATCTTTTCCCACATTTTTTATTTTTAATATACACATGGATTATATTTGAAGTGATTTTTTATGGATAGTATAGAGTTGGCTCATATTTAACTTTTCAATCATTTGCAACAATCTCTGTTTTTCAACTGATGTGCTTAGACATCTTGCATTTAATGTAATTATTGATATATTTTAATAGGTCATTCATTTTATTTATTAGATTGTCCCCTCTGTTTTGAAATTTTCTCTTTCATTACTTTTTTAGATTATTTGAAGATCTCTACTATTCCATTTAATTTTTCTTTTAGATTTTTACTATATCTCAGTATATTCTTAGAGATTTTTTCTAAAGATTGCAATCTATTTACTTATCTTTGCATGGTCTATTTAGAATGAATATTCTTCTGCTTCAAATTCAATGTAGGAAACTTACCACCATGTAAGTTCTTGAATTTCCTCCCTTTATGTGGTTGTTGTCATGTGTATTGAATCTTATGTATTTTTTAACATTTTTTATTATTGTTTAGTCATAGTTGTCCCACTTTTTCCCCATTGTTCTCCCCTACTACCACCCCCCCAACTTCTACAGTCAACTATCCCGCATTGTCCATGCCCATGAGAGTCCTCTATTCATGTTCCCTGACTTGTCCCTTCCCCTTACTTCCCCCATTACTCTCCTCCCCTTTCACCTCTTGTCACTATCAGTTTGTTCTTTATTACCATGACTTTAGTTCTATTTTGCTAATTTGTTTGTTTTGTTGATTTGGTTCCATTTATAAGTGAGATCATATGGTATTAGTTTTTCACTCCAAAATATATAAAAAACTCACATGACTCCACACCAGGAGAACAAACAACCCAATTAAAAAAAATAGGCAAAGGACCTGAACAGACACTTCTCCAAGGAGGACATACAGAGGGCCCAGAGACACATGAAAAAATGCTCAATATCACTAGCCATCAGAGGGATGCAAATTAAAACAGCAATGAGAAGCCACCTCATACTGTCAAAATGGCCATCATGAAAAATCAACAAACAAGTGCTAGAGAGGCTGTGGAGAAAAGGGAACCCTAATACACTGTTGATGGGAATGCAGACTGGTGCAGCCACTGTGGAAAACAAGATGGAATTTCCTCAAAAAATTAAAGATTTTTTAATTTTTTTGCCCTTTGATCCAGTGATTCCACTGCTGGGATTATACCCTAAGAATCCCAACACACCAACTCATAAAAACCAATTCACCCCAATGTTCATAGCAGCACATTTACAATAGCCAAGTGCTGGAAGCAGCCTAACTTCCCATCAGTGAATGAGTGGATCAAAAAACTGTGATACGTTTACAAAATGGAATACTACACAACAGAAAGAAAGAAGGAACTCCTACCGTTCCTGACAGTATGGATGAAACTGGAGAGTATTAAATACATTTTTTTTAAAAGACACCAGGTAATGTTTCAATTTATGCTTTCCACCATCATATATATTTTAGATAAGAGGAAATATTTTAAGACATATATTTATCAATTCTGTTGTTCTTCCTTCATTTCAGAAGTGGAGTTTTCCCCTGATTTGATTTTCTTGTTGATTAACCATTTCCTTTTGCATTTGTTGTAGAGAAAGTGTGCTGATTATGAATTCTCTTAGTTTTACTTTATCCGAGAATGTCTTTATTTCACAATGTCTTTATTCTACTTTTTTTTCTAAAAGTTATTTTCACTGGATGTAGAATTCTGAATTCATAGTTGTTTTCTTTAAACTCTCTAAAACTGATGTGCTGCATGTAGTGCCTGTGTATTTGATGAACTTCCCAAGTTTTGGGCTGTGTGGGTGATGGCAGCCTGAGCCCTTGGTCTTGCAGAGAGATGCTTCAAAGCCTCACTAAAAATGTTTGGGTCTCTATGAAGCCCTACTACACCCAGTTGTACCAGAGATCTGGGTAGAAATTTTGTATTAAATCCTGGGCTTCAATGTTTACAAAATCAGGAGTGCTGGTAAAAAAATAAATCTTTTAAAGTTTCCAGTCCTGCACCTGCTTATGATCATCACTAAGCCACTAAGCCACTAAGCAGCAGAGCATGGGGTGCACAGCAGGTAGAGCATTAGTCCAGCTGTAAGTTGCAGCTCTAATAGGCTGAAATGTGGTACATACCATATGTAAAAGGACAGTTTCCTTTGTGACATGAGTAAATATACCTGTAAAATAAACAACAACAAAAAAAAACAAAACAAAACATCTCTTACTTTTGGGCCTCCTTGGTTTCTGATGACAAGTCCATTGTCATTCAAATCACTGATCCCCTACATATACTATGCTGTTTTTCTCTGACTGCTTTCATGAATTTTGGGGAAAGTTAACGGAGGAGGTTGTATTTGGTTTTTAGCAGTTTAATTATATGTCTAGGCACAGTCTTTTTTGAGTTTATCATGTTTAGGTTTTACTGAGCTTTATGTACCTATAATTGTATGTATTTTATGTATTTTACAAAGTTTTCAGACATTAATTCCTTAAATATTTTTTTTCTAAACCACCCTGCTTGTTTTCTTCTGGGATTCTGATAACATGAAAATTAGACCTTTCTTCATCTTTCCCTTTCTCTTCCGCTTTCCACAGTTCCCTCAGGATGAAAGTTTTTTTATTTTTTAAAATATTATTTGTCTGTTATTCAAATTAGATAATTTATATTGATCTAGGTTCAAGTTAACTGACCCTTCAGTCATGTCCATTCAGTTGTTCAGTCTATCACATGTGTTTTTAATTTCAGTTCTCAGGTCTTTTTATTCTAAAACTTCCATTTTGTTCTGACTAATACCTTTGATTTTCCTGTTGAGATGTTCTATCTTTCTGCCTGTTTCAAGAATGTTGTGTCTTAGCTGTTGGAGTGTGATTATCATGGCTGCTTCATAAGTTTTTGTATCAAACTGCAGCATTTGATAATCTTGGGATTAGTGTCGGGGTTTTTTGTCTTTTTCCTTGTCAGTGGTTGAGCTATTTTCATCCTGTTTAAAATATCAAATAACTTTATATTAAAACCTGGATATTTTAAATATTATGCTATTAAATCCTTATATCCTTTTTAAATCCTATGGAAAATGTTAACACTTTCCTTTGATTTAGCAGTTAATCAATTAAGTTAACTTCAGACTAAAAGTTCTAACCCACTTCTTGTGATTCCAACGTCAGTTCATTTTTCACAGATTTTGCAGTGTTATATGAACCTGTTTTGATTGTGTAGTTTGGGATCTATGCAAGGTTCTACTCTGTATTTTTGTTACCAAAACTTTGGTATCTGCTTATGGTCAAACCCACGCCTCTTGGGAAACATACTTTCTAGGTCCTAAAGGCCCATCTTCTAGGACTAATGGCTAGAAATGTAGGGCTTTAGCTTACATTTCTGCCAGACATTCCAACAACTGAATATGCTTCCAAAACAAGCAGTGGAAGGATGGAGAGAGACAAAAGACAGTGGGAGTCTTTTCAACAAATGGGGCTGGGATAACAGGATTTCAACATACAGAAGAATAAAGTTGGATCCCTATCTCACACTGTTTCACTCTGTGGTAATTAGGGGGTTAGTTGTCTGGTTCATTGGGGAAACTCTCAAATATAAATATGTAAAAATCTTTTAAACCTCCTACTATATTTTTAGGCATGGAGGTGACATGCTGGTAAAATTTGCTGATCTTCTGAGAGCTAGGAGGTTGAGAAGAGCTCAAGTCACCAGCATTCCATATGAAGGCATCCTGGAATTCCACCATGCACCATTCAGGGCAGCTCTGAACACTTTCATATTGTCTGTGTGTTTTAGTTTTGGACTTTTGTTCCTGACTTTTTGATGTCGGTTGCCTGGAACTTGGCCAGGTCAATTGCTCCAGAGAGTAAAAATTTGAAGAGAATAATTACCTGGCTTTCAGAAGTAAGAGAGGTCAGGGATTCTGACTTCTTCCTATATTGTTTTCAACCAGTTCCCTTGTTTGGCCCTTGCTCACTGGAGAACGTTGTGCCTCCAAGTCCTAGGCACAATGCTCATGGAGTAAATATGCTCACTCGTTATTAGTGTTCCTTCCTGGAGGCACTTAAGTTGGGTTTGTCTGCCCCGGTAAACCAGTTACATCTTTCGTGTTCTCCCAAAATAAAAGTTTTTATGCTACTATCACATTTTCTTTTATATTTGTCTATATGGACTTAAAACTTTGTTTTCATTTCTGTAATATCATTTAGTGTGTACTTAGGAAAGAAAGAAGATAAAGAGGGTTTTTCAGTATGCTATGTTTAACTAGAAATTTAATGCATTGTTTTATTTAAATAAATTAGTGATAGTTTAGTCAGAACTTATGGAAGACTAAAAGTTGCTTTTTCCCTTAGTATTAAACTTTATCTTTCCCATTTAGATCATGCAACTAAGAGAAAAATGATGAAACCACATTCTCTCAGTTCTCTGAAGAGACCCAATGATTAGAGGAGTTGATGAGAGATGCGTTATTTTGGGTGAGATGGTCCTGTGGGAAAATGACTCTGTTCTAACTTTAAAATTATGTGAAAATAAATCCATGAAAGGAATAAATTATGATTACATATACAATTACTAAAATTTGCATGTCTTTTCTGTTTGAAGGGCATCTTACTACTCAACCTGACCCACTGAAGTTTCCTTGGTTAAGAGCCTCGGCAGAGACCCAGCAAAAGTAATTTATGGTTTAAGAGTGGTGATTTATATCACATCCATCATCTTCTACCTCATTTCAAGGGAAGAATGCCCTGACCATGAAAGAATCCTGGCCCAGGACCAGGGAACTATGCCAATGTGAAATACTCCAATAGCCATATTATGTAAGTGAATTAGGTTAAGGTTAAGATACAGCATCATTAATGCATTTGGTTATTTTAGGAGCCATTTGCAACATACCACCTGAACTAATACAAACTCTATGAGGGACCTTGATAATAATGTCATGTCTGTCCTGCTATTCCATTAACATGTAGAGTTCTTATGAGAATTGTCTGTAGTGGTTTAAACAAAACATTGCACTTCCAGTCTCCAAAATGGAACTGTTTGAAAGCTGTTTTCCAAGACTGATGACAATGAAGGTCATGGGCTTCAGCAAGGAAATTAAGGAGTGAGTGATTCTGTCCGAGGTTTGCAGAACATTTACCTCTGAGATAAAACCTTGATTTTTATTTTCAAGGATATCCTAGAGTAGGCAAAGGTAATGCAATTATTCTCAGAGGAAGTACACAATGATGGAACAATGGGAACACTTAAAAGGTGCCCTTAACCATTTTCATATAAAGGGAAGGCTGAAACGGCTCTGTTCATTCATTTATGTTGTCATTAGAAAAAGCCTTGGAAACTAAGGTTCATGAATGTAAATTGCTAGGGAAGCAATTGACATAATAGATGGCAGAGAAAATGTTCTTTAAAAATAGTTCTACTATCAAAGCTTAAGTATGTGTTCTTTGAAATGCATGAATATTAGTGTTAAGTATGAGTTGGAAATATTTTTATTTTGCATCTAGTGGACATAAATGAGTACTAGACTCTGTTCCTCGATGTTTTAGAACAGTGCTTTGTGTATGATATCAGTGGTGCCTGAGCATTTACAAATTTTGATCATGTTATATGCAGCTCATAGTTTAAGATATTAATGTTGTCAAAATAAATTTCAAGGCAAAACTGACACAATTTAAAACATGATGACAAATGTATAAAGTTGCCTATTTTATTTAGTAAGTATCCATACATTTTATTTAATTTTCTAGTTCATAGTGATTACAGCAAAAAAAAAAAAAAAAAAACCACACAGAAAAATACCTTAAATTATGTATGCCACTTATGTAGAGGCTTAATACCATTTTATAGCAAAAATTATTAAAATAATCAGTTATAATCATTAATGTATTTTATCCTAAATAATATTGGCAGGTGCTATGCTCAAAAGTAATATTTCCAATTGAGATTCCAAATATAATTGAAGCAAAAATTTGCTTTGTACTATGTCTATTAATTTTACATTTAAAAATATTGTAGCTGGAAAATGTAGTTAATGACAGTGCCTTCCTGATGAGGTTGTTTCAATGACTTAGTTTGTGCAAAATGATTAAAACAGTGCCTGAAACATAGTAAGTATTCAATAAATTTTAGTTATTATACAAAATATAATTTACAAGTAGCCTGACAGTTACAGGGTTGAATGTAGTTTTATGCTCCATCTCTGGATCTTTTGGTTCTTGTTCAACTTTCTTAGATTAAGATCTTAATCTTCATTTAGAAGCCTAGAATTACATCTTTCATCCCACTAAATGTTTCCTCCACATTTACAAATATCGTGAATGCCTTATCAATTACAAATATTCTCTATAGCTATGACCTGGTAGCTGGGTCACAGAAATAAAAATCAAAACTTACATAAAATTGTAACATATCACAAGAATAGACACATTTTTTAAAGCAAGTGTATATGGTAAACAGTGTCTTAAAATACAGTTTTGCGATAGTATTTTTGTTTCACATTCTCTACTAAGTAAATGTTAAATCAAAAACAAATTTTGTAAATGTGAGATTCTCACACAAAAAGTTTCTCATAAATATCAAAGGCACAAAAATACTACTCAAAGATTTATTAGACACCTTACCCCATACACACACAAAAAAATCCACATACAAAAGTAGAATAATTCATACTCCTCAGACTTAGTCCTTACACATGTTATAACTAGTGAGATTAGCACAGATCAAATCTTTCAAACTAAGGTCAGGTTGAACTTCAGATACAATAAAACCAGGACATAATGATCTCCATTACTTCAGATTTTCTTAAACATTAAGCCCTTTCTCATTGGCCTTCTCCTGTCAGTGGGAAATATAAAAAGCTGTGTTGAGGACTTTACCTGGAAATACTATATTAAACCTAAAACCATCTTAGTTTACCTGTATGTGGTGTATCCTTTATAAAATGTTAGTGAGTTGTTGGGAAACACCCTCTCTGGTTTCAGGAACTGTAACCCCTCCGTTTTCAAATTTCAGAAACTCTTCTTTCAAGAAGTGGACACTTAGGGGTCTCTTTGGATATTGGGGTCCATTAAGTATAAAACAGGACACAGATAAAGCTAGGAGAGATGAGATCTATATTCTAGAAAGAGGGTTCTGATAGACTCAATAAGTTGTGAATACTTAACCCAAGTTAAAATTCAAGTTCTTGCCGAGAATCAGATATTTCATGAATGGAGGGAGAGCTCTATTATTATAGATTAAGCATGCATGAAAGAGACTAGGTTTACTCATAATCTCCCCAAGGATTCCTGACAGATACACAGGATTTGGATTTAAGTCAGTGAGCATAATTCTTGTACGGCTGACATCATTTCTACCACTACTCCAGATGAGGCTAAGCTGTTACTATATTACGAGATTCAAGTGCACCCATTTCCTCAGCTAATCTAGGCCATACCTTCAGGTGAATGTGTTTAATCTCTCTAGCTGATCAAAGGAAGGTGTCAAAAGGTAGTGGGTTCTTAGCAGCAAGCCCAAATGAAGTCTGAATATTTCCCCAGAAAATTCTGAGTTTGGTTCCATGGTCTTAAGTCCTTCAAAAAGTGTCCCCTCTTCTCTTGGAATAAGGGATTTCAATTAATCTACTTCCATAGAATGACCTATTATCTTGTTCTGGGACAGTAAACTCTAAAGAACTTGATCTGATTTCCTGAATAGAATATGCTCCTTACACAAGCCTCACTGATTGCCAGGACAATGGTGACTACTGCATTCTTCTGGGGTTAGCAATCTTTGCATTGTATTCTACAGAACCTTAACAAATACACACACACACACACACACACACACACACACACACACACACACTCCCCCCCACACACACAGCTGATTAAATTTAAGATTGCTCTAGTGTAAGTCCACCAAACGGTCCATTAATTTCTCTCCTCTCTGTATAAGCCAGTCTCATCTTTTTTGGGGAAAGTGAATAATGCTGCTAAATGCTGAACATTCATAAAATCTTGCATTACAATGTATTTTCCCCAGTAATTGGGTTTCTTCCCCTGTGTTTTTCTTGTAATCAACAGGGTGTACCTTAACCAACTCTAAAACTTTAGAAATTATGCATTGACACCTGAGTTCTCAAATCAACCTACTCCTGAATGGGTAAATCTGAGTTTACTAATTTTTGGCTGCATCTTGCCCTTTGTTTTAGGATTGTCTTCTATATTCCTGGATCTGATTGCCTGAATTAGTCTGTGTTGAGCAGATACATCCCTTATCCTTAATCATATAGAAACTAACACTTTGACCAGAGGACGATTTACCTTGAGGCTAATTTAGCTTAAGCTTCTGGGCCTCTCACTTACCTGGTTCCTGCAGAGTTGAGAATTGACAAGTATTCTACATAGAAAAGGAACATTCTGATATTTCTATGTAAGTAATTCTGGTCACTCATCCAAAAAGATCTGAGAATAAACAGTGGAATCTCTTAAGGACCCAGTCATTTGTTATGATTCTTTTTCTTATCTCAATAAATGTTCAAGTTTGTACCTAATTTTGTGTTATTTGAGTGCCCCCACGCACCTCCTGCAAATAGCTTAAGCTTCAGGTCTCACAAAACCTAGATCCACCCTGCTTTTGGCATTGCCTCTTATTTTTGCTGCTGCAATATTCTTGCCTTGTTAACTGGTGGGAGAGGGGCAGGAGGACATCTCTTGGTAGGTTACTCGGTTTACACCTGGGATTACATTAATTGTTCAAGAACTCACACTAGTTGTCTAAACCTCCAACAGGTTTGTCTGGGAGAGTCTGCCACCTCTCCTGCTCCTTCATTGGCTCAGTAGTTATTTACATTATCTGGCTGATCACTTGCTTTTTCCTTGTATTCTCTCTTGCCTCATCTTCCTGGTCTGTTTAGCTTTTTATTTCTTCCACATAGAACACTCTTTGATATCAGAGAAATGTTACAAGAACATCTTGGTGACTCTCTTAATGTGTGAAACAATTAATTAAAATTCATGGAGCATTCCCTATAGAAACACCTTTCTATATAAGCTAGTAGTTCTCCTGCCTTGGCGATTTCCACATCTTTAGGACACAATCTATTTAAATACGCAGAAGTAGTCTCTCCTCTGTGCTCTGGCTTATCTCAAAAACTGAATTCTCTGGCTGAATTTTTCATAAAAAGACAAAAGCTATCAAATTAGGTTTAAAAACAAAATTGAGTAATGTGCTGCTCACAAGAAAACTTGCTTCAGAGCAAGTGATAAAGAACAGCTGAAAATAATGGGATCAATCAAGAGATACCCAGCAAATGCAAACACTGGAAAAGGTAAGAATATCAATATTTCATCAGAAAAGATTAGAAATGAGATTAAAAACAGTAAACAATGTAAAGAAAGGTGTTCTTAAATTGTAATAGGTACAACTTATGTTGCTGTCACAATCATAGTATGTATCTGTATGGAAAATACATTACAAATGTAAGTAAAAATTGATACAAAACAAATTATAAATTTCTTAAAATTATTTGCAGGTTAAAGATCAAAAGCAAGTAAGGAAACTGAGAAACTAATAGTGATGCACTATAACATATAAGTGTAAATGATTCATACACATATGTATATACATATATATTATTCATTATATCCGTTTATGAAATAATATCACGTATTTAGCTGAAAAGAAAGTTTTAAATTTAAAAAGTAGAGATTTCTTAGGTCATATTCTCTGATAATAATCAAATCAAATAAAAAGTACATTGTCATTATATTGACAAAAGATCAATATCCTTACCATTCATGGATCAAAGAGGAATTGACAAAATATATAAAAACAAATACAGCAAAAGCTATATTCAAAGGAAATGTTTAGCTTTACATACAAGAATATAGACTGAAAAAGATTATAAGAAAATTGGTACTAACTTTTTAAAAATAACAAAAAGAACAATAAAATAAACCAAAAGAAACCTGGAAAAGAGACTAGGTAATGATAAAACATAAAATTAATGAAAAGGGGGAAAAGGGCTGAAATAATAAACTATAAAATTTATTGAAAAGACAAATAGAAAAACTGCTGTGTGCCTGATTAAGAAAAAACAGAGGTAGAAATAAGAAAGGAAACAAAACTATAAGAAAAATTAAGATGATATTAAGAAAATATCACATGAGTATCAGAAACAAATTTGAAAATGTAGGAAAAATGATTTACTAAATTTGACATAAACTTTACTAAATTTGAAGTAGAAAACTTGAATAGATGTGATATATCAAATATTTTAAGGAATAAGATTTTTAAATCTACTCTTACAGGAGTGTCCAAATTTGGTGTCTCTGGGCCACACTGGAAGAAGAAGAGTTGTCTTCGGCCACAAGTTAAACACACTGTGACACATAATCACACACACACACACACACAAATCTCAAAATGTTTTAAGTAAATTTACAATTTTGTGTTGGTCCACATTCACAGTCATCCTGGGCTGCATGCAGCCCACCAGTCATACCTAATGAGTTTGCAGGTACAGAACAGATAATTTCATGATGTTTAAATTATTCCTGACAGAGAGAATAAAAACCCTTACTTTATTCATAAAGCCAGCATAATTCTAATGCCAGAAACTATTTTTATTTTTAAGTGAAAAAAAATACCTATTTTAAAAGGTATAAAAATTCAAATAAAATATTAGAAAGTGAATCTGGTAATCAAAGTGAAGATAAGAATCATAAGGAAAATGGGTAAGGTTTATTCAAAAAAAGATAAGAATGGTTCAATATCATAAAATGGATCAAAATAAATAAGAAAAGCTTATGATTATATCATGCATGCTGAATATACTTTTATAAAATTTAACAGGCATTTAAATAAAAAACTTTAAACAAAATAGTACTACAAGTAAGTTATTTAAATAATATATAGATTATTTTCACCCAAACAAATTGCAAAATGCTAACCTAGATTAGTCAAAAATATATTCCTGAATTTCATTGCACTCTTTTCCTTGGTGGTTCAGCTTCCTGCAAGAAGTTAGCATTAACAGTATGGATGAAAGACTATAAATATGTCTGTCTCTCATCTTTATTAAAAGATTTCAGTTTCTTATCACAATTCTGGAACCTGCTCTACTTTTATGGAGATGAAACTTCTGCCTCTTTGAATTTTGGAGGGTGATGGGAAATTATGAAATGTAATTATTTACAATGTTTTCCTTTGGATAAGGGGTTCCTTAGAGTACTGTTCCTATTAGCCATTTTCAGCAATTGCTCTACTCATTTCTGCTGTACATTCAAAGACTAATCTAGGGTCAGAACTTTCAATGACTCACTTCTGTAATTGCGCTCTCTCATAGCCCAACACCATGCTACCCATTTGACTAAGTCAGCTGCAGGACCTGCTGTTAGAGTGACATTGTGCACAGTGCTCAAGAGCAGAGGATGGGAGAAATCTGTCATGACAACTCAGGAGTCCTCTAAGGTGCACCTCATCCTTTTCTTAAAAACAGGATGCTCTTTCTGCCATTGGACAGCACCTTGACAAGATATTCCTCAGGAAGCATAGTACTTCCTTTCTTCATGCAATCAACCATGAGATGTACCCAGCTGGCTCACTCCTTACTTCATCACACACAATTAAGTGCAAATTTGAAAAGTAAGCCAATGGTTACATCGCTGTGAAAGGACTGTTTACAGTGGTAAGTTTAAAGGCTTCATTTGCTTAAGTCAGTTATATGGTGACCATCTGAAAGAGGTCTATAAAAGCTGAAGGAAAATCAGATTCTTGAGGATAGTCCCAGGATATCCTCTGGCTACAGCCCTATTAGGGAACTGGTTCACCAGGCAATGTTGTAAACTGCCCCAGCTATGTAACTGTGGGACCCAATGCAAAAAGAATACTCAGGGCCCCAGCCAAGAGTAAGGAAGTCAGACTTGCCTTCCCATCAACCACATCTCTGTTCATGAGAAGTGGGTGACCCCCAAGAGGTTGAAACCTCTGCTCAGAGACATGATTGGTATTGAATGGAGTGGATGAGAGGCCCTGCCAAGCCACCAGCCAAATATACCACTGCACTGCTACTATGGTGTGGAGACACTGCCATTATGCCCTGCCCTGAGATATCACGGGATACTCTCAATTCTGATCCTCCCCACACATACACCCAGGTCTCCACAGGGAAGAGGATGCCGAAGGGACACAAGCTTCTCCTTACCAATGTGATTTGCTCAGTGCTCCAGATGCACGCTGACAGCCGTCTAGGCCAGAAGAAGAAGTCTGGGAAGAGGGAAGTCAAGCAGAACCTGGGGTACCAACAGGTAGAAGGAAGCCAATAATCTATTACAGAGAGTTAGGGAAACTTCTGGAGGCAAGACCATGTGTGAGGTAAGGCTCCAAGCCCTTGCTCTTCCCATGTTCTGCTGTCCCACTGAACTTCAATTACAAAACATAAATTGAAAGATAAAATTATTATGAATTTCCATAAAGCATTAAACCCCAAACACAGTCCCTTGTTAACATGGAGCCCTATGCAGCAGCACATCGTAAGAGTAAATGTGGATTGTTCCCACAATGTGGGAGATAGTGTGTAAGTGAAACAGCAGTGTTCTGGGATTAGTAAGCCTTTATCCAACTATTGGCTTGGCCATTAACTATGTCGTTACCCACGTTGTCATTACACCTCTTTGAATGTCAGTTTTCTTATCTATAAAATAAGAAACTTCAAATCCTACTACACTAAGTTGGAATCTCTAGGAGACCTAAAAATCTGTATTTTTATATAACTCTCATTTTTTGCTACCCAAAATGTGGTGCACAGACCAGCAGCATAGAACCACCTCAAAAAGTGTTAGAAAAGTGGAATATCAGGGCTCATCTCAGACTTACTGAAACAGAATACAGTATTCATTTTAACAAGATCTCCAGGTGATTTGAATGTACAGTAAAGTTTGGGAAGCACTGCTATATAAGATTTTCATGATCAACCAGGTATGGGGTCCGTCAACAGAGAATATCTCTAAGGCCTCATCCAGCTACCAACACTACAATTTTATGCAATAACTAAACACCTACAGCAGTTAAGGCTCACATTATGGAATTAGGTAAATTTATTAAGGAAGGTCTTTGCTTTCATTTGTTTTAAGTCCAAAACATGTGTTTGTTTACATGGTTTTTCCATGTTCATTACAGTCCTTAGTGACTGCTTGCTCATATTAATTGATTTAATCTTTCATTGTGTTTAGAAAAGAAAGGAAGAGGTCTTACACTAATGTTTTCACCTACCAGTCTCTGCAATTTAAGCATAGATCTTTCCTTAAATTTAAGGAGATTCATTTACTAAAATAATTGTTACTATGATAATTTTATGACAGCTTTTATCCAACTTCAGGCTTCAATTTTTCTTTATTCTTTAGCTTCAACATCTATATTTTGTTCTGAAAAGCAAACAGATTGCATTAGATGAAATTCATCCTGAAATTTTATCCTGTATCAGTCTTTGGGTAAATAAGCTAATTTCCATGGAAACTGGAGATAAGACTGACCAGTGTTTCATACTATGCATTTTATGCTGAGGATCTCTTCAGACAGCAATGAGTATTACCTATAGGAAACTCCTGCTCTACACGTTCTTCCTGACAGGTCCTACATTATGTATTTTTCACCATGAAAAATACCAGGGTGCAATTTTTCTTTCATATGATTTGTATTGATATGAAGAACAAAATATTTTTCTAAGCTACACAGACAAAAGGCATGAGCTGATGAGTTTTCAGTCAGTCATAACTTAGAATCTTAATTCTTTAATTTCGAACTTCTTGGAGCCTGAGCTATTTTTCATGATGGATGTAAGGAGAAGGGCATAAAACAACTTGCTAAGCAGCATCACTCTGCATGAATTATTGGCTAAGATTCCAGGGAGTGTGATGGCAGGCTGCTTACAATGCAATGGGTTGTGTTCTTTCCTGGTTCATTTTTAAGAATCTGCTGAGAAGATCTCAGAATTTCTGTGTAGCTATCATAGCCCAGAATCCTTTGGAAAATTTGAGAATATGTCCAGTGGGTTGAAGTAGTACCTGTTTGAACTGGCTCTCTTTCTCCTTACCTCAAAAGAAGATTACTGGATATAGAGAAGTAGTAGAAGGTAAAGGGTTATAGAGAGGGTCAAAAAGACCCTAAACCACTGTTTTCTCATATAAATGAATAGGTAATAATTAATTACTTCAAGATATAAAATTTATTTCTTCCCTGCTGCAAGAAAGCACAAGCATGCACAGTATCACCGTTATACCCAAACAGCAGAAGCCTCTGCCCCTTCTTGGTCCTGACTGTGCCCCTTCTTCATGAAATAAGAAATCTACAAGATCAAATGGATATGGTCCATATAGGGTGCACGCCCCAGGCCCCTTATTCTAGACCAGGGTTTAGGTACCTGGACAACAGGAATTCCCACCCAGATTGTCCTGAGCCCAGTTCCAGAGTCTCTGTGGGTCCCTTTCTTGAGCTAGATGGTGATGCTTATACATGTACCTTCAGGTCAAATGATACCAAAGGGCAGCTGTTGGCAGGGAGGGTTGGATTAAGCATGGCTACAGGGTCCAGAGCATCTATATGATTTGAATAAGACCCTCCAGTTTGTAAGACAGAGTCATGTATGAGAAAGGAAGAAGGGTGGGATGTTTAAGTTATAAGTCAGTGTGGGAATCCAAGGGATCCAAGAGTTCTCAATTCAAAACTGGTTGTGCCCTGGCTGGTGTGGCTCAGTTGGTTGAAGCATCGTCTCATAAACCAAATGGTGGTGGGTTCGATTCCCTGTCAGGACACATACCCAGGTTGCAGTTTCAATCACTGGTCACGGCGCATATGAGAAGGCAACCAATCAATGTTTCTCTCTCACATTGATGTTTCTGTCTCTTTCTCTCCCTTCCTCTCTCTCTAAAGGCAATTTAAAAAAGTCCTTAGGTAAGGATAAAAAAAATTTAAAAGAACAAACAAACAAAAACCCCTGACATTGTGAAGGTAGATTTCTCAGGATATAAGGGTAGAATCTATTTTAACATTTGGTAGCTTGATTTATGACTTTTAAACACTTAGATATATGGTATATATTCCTTCATGTATATATATTTAATGGTCTATACTTCATAATAATGAGGAGACATATATGCAAACAGGTACATATTCTCATGAGGCCAGGTTTGCATTACAGCTGAAGCACAGGAACTTGAAAGCATCAAGCCCGTGTTTGAATTTCAGCTCCAAAACTTATCACCTGAATGACTTTATTCTAGTTCCCTAATCTCTCTGATTCTGAGTTTTCTCATTTCTAAAGTGGGGATAATAACGCCTAGGACAACAAGTTCATTTTTACATAATAAATGAATAAGAGGTTTTAAATAAATAGATACATGCAGGTTGTTCTTTGATGAACTATATCTATATACCTCTATCTCTCTGGTGACAGAGAGTATCAATAGATACTCTAAAAGCCATAGGTAATGTTATTAAAACATATCTTTTATGTCAGCAGTTAATCTTTCCATTTAAGTATTTTTGTGGCTTCCCAACTCGGAGGCACAATGTTTTTCCTGACCAATGCACATTAACTCTTTGTTAAATTTCAGCTTTAGAACATCAAGTAATTGCTGTGAAATAGTTTGATTTGACTAGCTCAGACTCATTCTTGGAGCCAGTGGTTCACAAAACATTCTGTCCTCAGGATCCTTTTGTAGCTCTTTAAGGACTCCAAAAAGTTTTTGTTTAGTTGGGCTATATCTAACAATAATTACTTTATTGAAATTAAAATTGAGGTAAAATTTAAAAACAAAACTAAAGAACATTAACTAATTCCTCCCATTTTAGTGACCTGTGGAAACCTCTCTTTTCTTTCTCAAGCACCAGCATATTCTGTGATGGATTTTTAAATCCCAGCTTACCTGCTTATTACTGTTTCGGGTACATAGAAATCACAAATAAAATTTATGCAGATTTCCACACCCTTCTCATAACCTAAATCATAAATCTATTTTCTGAATACAGATTAAAAAATCATATTTTAATAAACATACTGGACTATTCAATAACAATTATACTGGACACTTCCTGTCACATGTCACAGCATACCTTTAATTTTTTACAGTACTCATCTTTAGTTCCCCTCTTCTCTCTTTATGACATGAACAACCTACATATTCAAGGACTTGATTTGAAATATTACTTACAAGTTACAGCTCCACCTATTTCTGCTCCACGCTTCTATTCAACTTTCTTCCTCAGTTAGCCCCTTGAATCATTGCTCTTAAGATGCATGCATTCTTCCACCCAATTGTTTTTCTACAAACTTCATTCTATCTACATTTTAGGCGAGTTGTGGTGAATTGTGCTGTGTCATCGTGGTTACACTGACAACTCTATTTTAGAATCCTTATTACTGTTTGGTTTGGTTGGAGCTGGCCGACCAAAAAGAAGCTATTTGAGATTTAGAAAGTTGAATCTTCTAAATGATAATAAAATCATGAAAAGCATTACTATCATTACCACCAATGCAGACACGACCCATAAAGATAAAGATTGTCCAAATGATCCAATGGATTTAATAGGAAAGGTAATTATATCTACAATATCCACATTTTATGCAGGAAATCAGCATTCTCAGCATTATCCAAATCATAGGTTTACCAAGGAAAAGTTCCTTGTTATTTTACCTTCCCTACCAATTCATGGTCCACCCAGGGCTCAAAAAAATAGCAAACATGTAAGAAACCATTTAGGGAAATAGTAGAAGAGATAGACATAGTACATTCACTGAAGGCAGCTTTAGAAGAAAGATTTCAATCTGTTTTCCAGTGAAAGGCAATGCCAGAGACTTCTGGGTAGGTTTATGAGTAACTAATTACGCATAATTATTTACATGCCTCTAATACATTAGTAAATAATTACTAAAATTTTCATGAATATTTAAACTATTATAGCTTAGAGAGTTACTATTCTTAATGTTACATAAAGCGAAATGAAAGAACTTCATAAGAAATTAAATGTACTGAAAATCAGTGTGGTCTCTGCCTGACTGAAATCCTGCTGTTTATGAAGATGAGAATTATTAAAGTCTCCTTATTAAAATAATCTGTTAAAATAGGAAAACTTTTCCACATTAATAAATACCATCATTTTATGTTATAAACTTAACATTGTCTATAGAAGACCCCAATAGTAAATTAATTAAATTGCTATTCTATTATGGCATCAGATAATTTGGAAAATCATTATGCATTTAGCACTAATTTAGCCTAGTGAAATAATTAGAAAGACCATGGAAAAATAGATGATTTGACATGAAAGTCCACATCAAGACAAAGAGGCAAGATCAAAGAATTTGTTTAATGAAGAGAGACAAGTGCATCATATTCAAGGAGACTTTCTCTCTTCCTGAAGATAGACAATGACAGTGCAGAAAGCTGTTCAGAAGTGGTTAGGAACCAGAATCAGGTATTGTCTTTAAGAAAACCAGTTCCCCCATATAGGAGTTGTCTGTAAAATGCTACACCACTGAGTGTGTTTACAGAGCCTTTTCTGACTTCTCTCTTCCCCATAATTCACTCTAGGAGCCATGGTAAATGTCAACAATCTCCAACCCCCAGAGTGTTGGGGTGTCTGACATGTGGTCTCTGTAAAGATTTGAAAAGAAAGAACCTATTTGTGGGGAAAAGTTCTTTTCTTGTGACTTAAAAAAAAAAAAAAAGTAGTCTAGTAGTACCTAGTGGCTACAGTTATTTCCAGATTGTGTTACCTAAAGGAAAAACTTGTGGCAATTACTTTTTGGGCCTTCCCCAAGAATTCAGGGAAGTCCAGAAATATTAACAATGAAAACTTGTTCAGTTCATTTCCTTGGTCAATGTGGCTGGTAGGATTGCACTGGAATTTGGAATGTTTTCTCCTCTTTAAAAGTTTACCAGATTTGTACTTCCTATAGATCTTCATGAGAAGGTGAGTTAATTTCTGCTAATATGCAGCATGATCATCCAGAAGTCTCTTAACTAAAGTTTTATCCAATTGAAAAGGACATGTTAAGTACTTACTGGTAGTCATTGGACTGTATGCTCCTCTCACTCAGTGGGAAACCATGAAAACATGTTTCTTTTCTTCAGGAAGCTTTTAGTCCAGTGAGAAAACACATTCAGTCCACTGGATAAATGCATACATACATATATAACTACAAATTTTGATAAATAATATAAAGTAACATATAAGGGTGTGAGAAAAGTTGCAGGACCTAATTTATATTGAGTCATCAGGGAATCCTGGTCTTGAGAAATTACGTTTAAGCTGAAACTTGAAGACTAATCAGGTATTATTTCAGATGTAGAAAATAACAAAGATACTTTTAAAGAAAGAATGAATTATGTAAAGAGTTTGAGGCAGTTTTAAGAATTTTTTTAAAGTCCAGTGAATAAATTGAGGAATGGAATTGGAGCCATGGGCCAGGTTGGATCAACAAGGCTAGGAAGCCATGTTAACATTTTGAATTTTATCCACAGAACAATGAAAAATGGTCAATGGCTTTAAGGAAGAAAATGATATGATCAAGTTAAATGGCCTAAAAGGTCACACTGGCTGCTACTGAGTGGGAAAGAGAGAGAGAAAAAAAGGCACATGGAATTTTTCAATCCAATAGTCACCTCAGACCCAAGCCAGCCTTTTTCTCAGAGGGTTTTTGATGTCAATGTTTTACTTTTCCTCATAGTTTAATATTTGGTTTTTCTCTATTTGCGGTACATGGATTTTCATAGCAAAAAAAAAAATGATCTGAAAGAATGGTTAAACTACAGCTGACTACACATAGGCCTTAGCAATTCCAAAAGCACCACCTTATATTTTATTCTTAGTGCAATGTGAAAGGATATATCAGAAAAGAAGAATATAGGGTTTTTTTTTCCTCCGAGGAAACAAAGACCCATTGACCTATTGCCAATGTGCTATGTGGCCCTGCCAGTTCTTTCTTCATGATGAATCACTGTAGCAAACACTTAAATCAGATATTAATATATTCAATTTATACAAAGAAAATAATTTTTTATTCTATTAAAAAAAATACAGCAAAACGTTGGAGTCCGATAAACAATTCCTTGTAGTGATAGGCTACCTTCTACTGGTCACTGTGATTCTAAGATTTACCCAATTGATTGCATATGATTGAGAAAATTAACAAAAACTCATATTTTTACTGGATTGAAAACACAAAACTCATCATCTTAGGATTCTTGGTTGAGATTTCTTTTACAAAAAAGTTTTTTTGGTTTGTTTTGTTTTCTATCTAGTAATCAGATTCAGGATATCTAAGAATTTCAACAACTGCTTTAAATAAAGGAAGGGAAGAAATTAAATTTATGTTATAAAATGACACATATTAACATCTTTATTGTTACTTAGTGTTCATTGATGCCTCTAATTTTTCATTTATCATGACCATGATCCAATATTAAGGGGTCATTCATGACCCCTGATAATTGAGAACATAAGTTATCAAGAATGTGGATTTGTCTAGTCCCTTCCCCTTCTTTCCACCTTTTCCCTTCCCTCTGGTCATGAACATGTATGAATGACTCATGGACATGGAGAACAGTATGGGAATTTACTGTGGGAACAGTGAGGTGGGATGGGTAGAGGAAGGCAAAGGAGGAAAAATTGGGACAACTATAGTAAAAAAATAAATAAAAGATGATTTAAAAAAAGTGTGGATTTGGAAGGTAAAAATTATATGTAATTTAAATAGATAAGATTGCCTTTTCCCTTTTCTCTCTGTATTTCTCTCATTTGGTCAACAGTGAGGAAAATAATAGATTCTTTAGATATTGGCTGCTTTCCCAGAGACTCTTGGGCACTGATGCTTATTCTTCTGACTAATTTAAAAATAATATCTGATACTATTACTACTTAGGATCTGAAACATGGGACAGAAGGAAGGATGAGATACATTTGCCATCCTGCATCTAGGACTGGTGATAAAATATAGTGAAGAAGCATGATTCAAATACCAAATTCCAGTAGACCTGGCAATGAAAATTTCCATGCACACATATTCATGTGTTGTGCTCTTTGGACTATTATTTATTTAGGGCTACAACCATGTTAGATACATCGGGAGACACAAAAATAAATCAGACATAGAGTCAACCCTCATGATGCTTACGTTCTTGTAAGATATTTAATAAATGGTAATAAGATGCCATAATAAATTGTAATAAGTGATGTTGTACAAATCAAGTATTATGGGACTAAGAGCAGGGGAATAGGTACTTCTGGCTTAGGAAAATTGGCTCATAACATAAATAAAAAGTTATATCAAAAGTGAAATTTCAATCAAATGTACGATTTCAACCACATGGTTGTTCTAGCAAAATTGTCCTCAATTTTTTTTTGTTTTTGTTTTTGTTGCTCTCCTCAGACACTTGTTACACTATTAAAAATTATTCAGTGTTTTCCATATTGGAAATTAAAATAGAATTTTTAGAAAATATTTATTTACTAATGTATTTAAAAATAGACCTATTACACACAAAAATAAATAAGTTATTAAAATATATCTTCTAAAACAAAAACTTAGATAGAAGAATGACATTATTTTACATTATTTGTAAATATCTCTCATGTTTGAATTGAGAGAAGGAAGTTGAATTGCCATATATGCTATGCATGAAATCTGTCATGGTATATTGTTTTGGTGAAAGCAGATGATTAAAAATCAAGCTTCATAAATATTTGTGGTTGGCAAAGGGGGGAATGTTTTAACAGCCTTTTCAGATCATTTTGCATGTTGTACTTTAATACTACATAAAACCTCCTCAAGTAACTATTGATATGTAAATTACACAAACACCACTTATTCCTCAGTCACAAGAGATTACATATCTCGAAAATAAAAGAGGAGGCAGCATGTTACTCAATGGTACTCTCCAAGAGAAACCAAAAGTAAGAGGAACATTGGCCGTATATTTATTGGTAGAGGTGATCACAGAGGAATCTGCCTCTGAGTTGAGTGCATACTCAACTTCATCCCAAAGATATTAGTATTCCCCTCCTCCTAGTCTACTACACTGTGAAATAGAAATAAATATAATCACAAGTTAACTCTGCTTAAAACTCTTAAATGGCCACCCATGGCTTCCATAGGGCTCACTGAAAACATAAAGGCCATATTTCTCAACATAACATGCAAGTATGACTATTGCCTAAATTTACTTTTCTTCCTATTCATCTGCTAATAGTCCAGGCCTTGCAACATAAGCAACAGCAAACTCTCTGATTGTCTCTTTTCCTCCCCATTCAAACCCATGGTATCTCTCATCTGTAAATTTGTTCGTGTCATCTCTATTTCATGGGGAAGTAATTTTTCATCAATCTTTGACCTTCAGGACATACTACCTTGCCATGTTCTTCAAGTCTGTGTTGAGATTCACTCCTTTGAGTTCTCATGTCCAAACTGTCATCTGTCATTAAACACTATTTACAATATATTGTCTTCCAATTATGCATTTATTTGGCTCTGTCTGCCATGGAAATGTAAATTTTTTGATGACAGAGAATATGCAATATTAATGTTTATATTCTAATGCCTGAAACAAAGTTGGGCACATAGTAGGCACAAAAAAATGTTTGTGGAAATAATGCACAATTTTCCTGTTTAAAATTTGTTTTCAGTGCTCATATTTGACTGACTTTATACACTGCCCTTCTAATATGACAAATGCTTTTTCAAACAGGAACCAAATGATTACAGAGACAAATCACCTATGTGGATAGATGCAAATTTAAAGTACTTGTCAGTAAATGCCATAGCACTGTAGTGGTTGTTATTTTGTTAGAAATGAACTTCTGACATAAAATGATCAACATCTCAGCCTGCATCTTATTGCAGTCCAGGAGCAAATGATTCATACTTTTTGTTGTTATATTAATGCATGAAGAAAACAATAAAAATTCCAAGAAGCCATAGTATACTCACAACATCATAACTTTCTCTCATTACCCAGAAGTTAATGGATCATTACTCCTGATATGTATTGATTCAGGCTGACAGCATTGAAGCTTACATTCACTGTCACTGATATTGTTTGATCAAATAACTGTTATAACCACCATAGTGCATATACCTATGGAACTAAACTTTACTTTGTGCAAATACTGTACATTTTGCTCCATGAGGATTGACACTTGCTCTGTCCAAGTTTCTGAAGATGGAAAGAAATGAGGCTCTAAGACCAAGAGTTTTCCAAACACTGTGCTAAGCACTTTACACTTAAACATTATGTCATTTAATTTTCACAACAAACATGTGAGGGAGTTGGTATAATTTTCCTCATTTTATAGATAAAAAAGCTGAGGCTCTGCATAGTTTACCCTGAACACCACTGCTGTAGAGGGGATACAAATATGCCAAAGCACATGTCAGGGTCTCAGGCCCTCACTTGCCCCTGCTGGTCCCTTGGAGCCATTCCTGACCTTCTCCACTTTTTAATCTCTCTGCTGATCTCCCCATGACTACTGCTGTGCTTCCAGAGGTGCAAGGCTCCAGAACTGTTGGATTCTCTTTTCTCAACTGCAAGCTGTCCCTCAAGAGCTCATCACAGGCATCATCATCATTTCTGTGCTGGTGCTGTAGGTGGATTGCTTCCATCTATTCAATTTATTTTTCAGTATGTGCCAGGAACTAAAGAGGACATGCAAGGCATTTACATCTATGGGGCTTTCATTCCAGTAGATGTGGCTCTGCTTAGGGTCCTCAGCTGACTGGCTCTGGAGCTCTCAGTGTTAAAGGGGTTTCAGGAGAACACTGGGCCAACCTCCTCACTTATTCCAGTCACCTTTACAGCATTGCTTAAAGGAGTTTTCCATGGGGTTGGTGCAAAGAATATTTGTCAATAATTTTCTATGTTCTTGGAAGCCCAGAGTTAGCCACAGGAGCTTTGAGCACAATGGGACTCATGGATACAGTTAGCTTTGACCTCAGTTAAGAAGATTCACTGTTGTAACACTCTTATGAGTCAAATGTTGATTCTAGAGCCCTCTAAATACCTTTTAGTTTATTTGTCTCCAGAGGCTGAAGAGCCAGCATGGAAATCATCCCCAAAGTGTACAGGACATTCAAATATATAAAAGGGCCCTGGATTGCATGTACATGAATATAACAATACCTCCTAAATAGTAAGTACTCAATGGGATTTAAAGGGTTTACACTGCAGTAGATGGCACAGAATGTAAAATAACAGCTCAGATTTTTCTTCCTTCTCTGCAGAAGATGCTTTCTTTCTACGTAACGCTGATTCTCTTATGCTCATGGCCTTCATGCTCACCCATCTTACTTCATCAGTTATCATTAATTTGCTCTATTGTCAACCTCTTTCTCACAATCGTGATTCATTTTCATGTAGCATTCAAGGCCCTTTCATCTACAAAACAAAACGAACCTTCTCTGGGCACTTTTAGCTATTCATATTCCTCATTTTTTTTTCCCAGTCAAGCTTCTTTAAGATTTGTCTGCACTCAGTGTCTCCATTTCGATCCTTATTCAGCTTGCAAATCATAGGAGTCTGCTCTTGTCCCACCCTTGTCCTGACTTCGCTCTTCTTAAGGTCCCCAATCACCATGTGGCTGCTAAATGAAAGGACCCTTCTAGGTCCTTATCTTTCTTCGATATTATACAGCCTTGACACTACTGACCACTTTTTTACTGAAACGCTTGGTTCCGCTGGTTCTTCATCCCATTCCCATACTGCTGCCCACATGTTCTTTTAGACTTGCCATTTACTATGGGGCTGTGCAGCTAAATATTCTGAATGTGATGCATATTATATAGTTCCGTTTCCTCCCGCCTCTTTTCTCAGGGCTTTGCTAGGCTGGCTCTCTTCCTACTCTTTATCCTCTGGACGATTCATTTTCCTAGACCATTTATTTAGTTGGCCTTTTCCCAGTCCTTCCAATCACATCTCTGAATGTTCTCAGCTCTTATACACCTGGCATTTCTTCTTCTCTGTCTTTGTTTATTCAATAGCAATTCCTATTCTCCAAAGAACTTTTTCACAGTAACTGGAAATAGGTGGTTTTTCATAATGCCTCCAATATTTACCACATTTAAATCTTCCATACTTACCATTCCTGAATATATAGTCATTCTTGCCTTACACCGGGTATTATGCTAATGTCATTTCACGTATCATTATGTGCTCTCTAGGTAGGGCCATGTTTTCTAACAAAGGAAGGCTTTCAGGATTTAGTATGATTTTTAGCATTTAGTAAAAAAGCATTGATATGAGATAATTTATGATAATGATAGTGATTTATCATAAATAACCAAGTATGCTCCTACGTGACCAGAGGACTGTTTGTACATAACTCTCCTATAAGTATAAGGCCAATTTTTCATTCACAGCCATACTCAAAATAAATGACTCATCTAAAGAGGAATAGGAACATTGATACATTTTTATACGTTCTCTTCTTAATTTATGATGAAAAATGGCCCACAGCTGCTGACCTTAGAAACATTCATGAGTTTACCAATAAAAACAAACCATGTAGCAAATTTTATGTTTCTTTTTTCCACTTAATATTTCATGTTCCCCTTCCATTCCTTCCCATTTCCTTCCTTCTCTCTCTGGAGAAAGAGCTCTTTTTTAAATTTTATTTTATTCCTTTTTTAAATTTTAAATAGTACTACTTGTCATTGTTATATTTATACAGCATGGAACTTTAAAAATACAAATTAGAAGACAGCAAAAAAATCTCCTTCCTGCCCAGAACCACTGTCACACATTCTCCCTCCCCAGAGACAACCAATCCTACTAATTTCTACGTCTCTTCCTTACATGCACGAGCAAATAACTGAACTCCCTGATGTCTTTCCAGAGACAGGATTTCTCTGGAAACCACTGATCATTTTTCTCATCACACATTGCAGTGTTCTGTGTTCTTTCTAGTTCTCCCCCCATGGCCCTAAGAAGGCACACATGAGATTATATTCCATCTCTTTAGGAATTTCCTTCAGGCTCTACCTGCTAAACTTTTCTTCTGCACATACTTGCTTGGCCGTCATGACTTCAGTTTTTCTTCATCTTAGTATGACCCCTTTAGATAAGTGCTTACTTTGAATTTGGGGGTCTTCTCTTGATTTTGACTTTTGTATTTCTGTTGGCTCCATGTTCTAGAGTTAACAGATGGTTCTGATATTCCTCCATGGTCAGGTGGGACTCCTGAGTTCCCCCTCCAAGTCTAGGGTCCTATATATTTATTTCACTAGTAATAGCCTTTGGGCCTTAAGAGCCAAGTTCAGGTGACCTCGAGAACACCTGACTTTCTTTTTTTAAATTTCAAAAAGCACATTTTCTTCTTCTCCCACCCATGCTTTTGTTCCATCTTGCTTCCTTTAATTTTCTTGCTTATCACCATCTTTTATCAGAAAGCTTAGCCCATCTAATTAATTAATGTTCCTTTCACAAGTACAGAGCTAATAAAGCAGAAGCTACAGTATTCACATTATGTCTTCTTCCCTCAATGTAAAAGAAACCATTATATATTTATCCAATAATTGACCAGCACATCCTTGTGACCTCTACCAGAAACTGAAGCTTCTTCACTCACATAAATAGTCTACCTTGTCAGAAGCACTCAGCTATATCTTAGATTCTTTTCTTGTCAGCATTCGAGATAAAAGACACATCAAAGAGCATATCAAGTGGCTGATAAAATGTGCAGTGCACACTCACAGAAGTCTGGTTCTGTGAAGAGTAAATTCTGGTTGTATATTTTCAGGTTATAAACCTTTTTTACATGAACCAAAAGAATATGTGGGTATTAAGTGTTTCAGGAGATTGGATCTCCAAATCACAGAGTTGGGGAACTTTGCAATATAAAAAAGAGTTGATGATAGTAAAGCATTGCTCTCCAGGCAAATAATAAATGTCAGGTAAGTAACTGGAAAGTCAAACTGATTGTGTCCTCCTTGTAAAGTGAATTAAGTTTATTATTATTAAAATACTCTTGTAGTATAGTCAGACGTTATTGGCTGTGTCTCTATGCCTCTCTGGAAAAATTATAATTCACTTATATAAGTCAGCTGTAGAATACCTCTTTTTGTTTGTTAGGTTGGAAGCATGGGTGCTTTGAATTTTCCAAATCTTATTGCCACAGAGCATGGAGACACCTGGAAGTACAAAATTGTACATTAAACTATGCAATGTTAGAAAATTGGCTTCTTTTTTATTTATGGAACTATGGAATCTGTACCTTATATATGAGTGAGATCTGAAGGCTTATTACAAAGCTAAAAGTGCACTCATTAATTTACTGTCATATGTATATTGTACCTATACTCAATGATTTTAAAAGAAGCTTATGTATTCTATGGTATACATCCTGCAGTATAAACTTTGTCTGTGACTTGAGTCACCAAGATAATTGCCAATGATAACTCAGTTAAATATATGAATTGATTCAAGAGCAATATGCTTAGTACACTGTACATACTTATCATTTCAGCTGAAGCCATACTACAGTCCTTTGATATTAGTGCTTCCATGCACAAAAATCTTTGCATATAAAATTAATCTCATAAGCTACTGGTTGTATGATGAAAGCTGCATCAAGGTGGATTAGGAAAGCTGAATGAAATACCTAATCCTGAGAGTTGTGATTTAGTCACTATCTCAAGGATAAAAGTGGCCATGAGTCAAGATAATATGACATAAAACAGGAAGTCAGCTAGGCTGCATACCTATTTGCTTTCTACTTCCTGCCTACCCAGTCCCATGTTTGTCTCAACTAATGTTCAACTAATCTTACAGAACAAATAAAAACCTGGAGATAAAGGGTATAAAGGACTCTAACATTCAGATATAGAAAAGCCAGGGTAATGATTGCATCTGCCCTTCTGATTTTCAGCTCTACAGGAATTGCTCATGTATTTAAATTGTGTCAGACACCATCTCAAACACCCAAATATTATTTTCAAAGTCAAATTCAAGAGCAAAGTTAGATAGTCATACCTTTACCCAGCAAACCAAAATCAACAATAAAAGTACTCAACTAAATTTGGACTTGTATCATCTGATTCTTTTTGGTTTCAGTGGAGAAAATACCAGGATCATATCCAGTGCCAAGCTGTGTGTGAGGACAGCAAACTTCATAAAGGGGGGAAAAATAGGTAATTAATGTACTAAGGTTCTCTATTGGTAATTAACAATGTCAACTGTTATAAAAATGTTCAACCTTGATTAAGGTTTATATATTAATAAATTATATAAATATTTTTGTAAATTTATCAACATACTGACATACATAATCAAAACATTATTTCTGTTAAGTGTCTGATAAATGCAAACAGAAGTTTTCTTGTGACGGGTTTGAGCATCATTCTTTTAAGCTGTGAGTAAGATGGTAGCAAGTAATAATAATCTTTATCAGAAAATACCTACTGGATACCCACAATGTGTAAGTCACTCTAGAGAGCACTTAGGGTAAAAAATAGATAAAGCTATAAAGGCTTGAGATCTAGTTGAAGATATCAGATATGATGTCCCTATTGCCACAGTTAACCTATGACATCCTCAGAAAAGAGACTGACCAAAAACACAAACACTCTTTGCAAAGCGGCACTGTAGGCCCAAGAGAGATGGAAAACTTGTATATGGTACAATGGCATACTATATTGTTTTGTAATTTTATCTAAAAATCTCTCATAACCCAAGTGTCAGAGCATAAAAATTAACTTCTGCAATCATCCATAAAAAATAAAAAATAAATTTGCAACATAACTAGCCTGATATTATAATGATATCTTTATAAGCATCTTTCAGAAATTTCTATAGCTCTAGGAACACAATAATACTCTAGTAAGCAGTAGCTGAAATTTTGAAAAGGATATAGAAACAAGGATTCTTCTTTCTGTCCCATTTGACTGATAATGTGATCTAAGACAGGTTTCTCAACATAACTTGTCTTCTCATCTGTAAAATGGGAATGATCTTTGCTTGCTTCTTCAGAACACAGTGATGTAAACAACTGAAATGACCAAAGACATCTTGTTACCTATAATCATAAGACACTTCTGTATTGATTTTTCTATGCATCAGAAAGCTCTTTAAGTTTATTCCATTATGAAAATAACTTAATAGTCATCTAAACACTGGTTAAAAGTACATATAAATTCCACTCCTAGGTATATTTCCAAAAGAAATGAAAATATGTGACCACATTCACTTATATAAAAGTATACAAGTAATTATAAAAGCATTCTTAGTAATAGCCCAACAGGGGGTACAACTCTAATTTCCATCAACTGATGACTAGATCAATAAAATGTGATGTATCCATGCAATGACTATTATTCAGAAATAAGGAAAGAAGTAATGGTTTATGGTACAACATGGATGAAACTTGAAAGCACTATGCTCTGTTAAACTCAGGTAGGATTGCTCTGTCATCAGGCAACACAGCAAGGAATCATTCTTGTATTTGAGTTTATATTTTCTTAATTCACCTTCTCAATAATTTTGAAATCTATTTTTATTTCCCACTTCTGATGCTGAGTAGCCTTTAAAGACCCACAATTCCCCAGTGTTCTTGTTACCAAGGGCTTATTTTGATAAGGTTAAAATTTGGATGCTTTGGTACAAAGGTCAAAGCAATTTAAACCATGTCAATAGATCAATATGAAATGTAGAATAATATTGACAGAACAAGTCCTTGTGAATAGAACAACTGGAATAATAATAATAATACTTCAAGCATTCTGGGTATTCTTAGACTAATTTAGTTTTTCATAGACTAATTCATTTAGCCCTATAAGATAGATATTATTTTAAGCCCGTTAAAAAAAATGAGGACATCAATACAAAGAGAAGATAAATGGCTTGTCCAAGGTCATACACCTAGCAAGTGATTAGCCTGGTCTTCAGGTTCAGGCAGTTTGAACCTTGAAATCTGAGTTCTTAATCATCATATTATATGCCTTTTTTTATTAATTTATTTTTTAATTAATTTATTTATTTTTTCCAAATACATTTGTCTCTGCCTTCCCCCCATCACTTTCCCCGCCCCCCTCCACCCTCTTCCTCCCTCAATCCTTTCCCACTTTGGCTTTGTCCATGAATCCTTGCTATGTATTCCTTGACTTGCCCCTTCCCTTCCTTTTCCCCTGCCCACCCCTCCCTCCTTCCCTCTTGTCTCTGTTGGTTTCTTTTTCTTTCAGTGTTGCTGGTCTTATTTTCCTTGTATCCTTGTTTTGGTTCCTGGTTAGGTTCCACTTATAGGTGAGATCATATGGTATTTGTCTTTTGCCCCCTGGCTTATTTCACTTAGCATAATGCTCTCTAGTTCCATCCAAGGTGTCGCGAAGCATAGTAGTTCTTTAACAAGCAGTTTCTATCTTCAAATAAATCCTGTTGACCTGGGGACAGATAATGTATCTAGTAAGAGAGAGGAGGAGAATTCAAAGAAGATCCAAGTTGGGAATTTAAATATCCAACATTTTAAAATAACTTTCAAATATATAACCTTATTTTATTTTTTTAAACATCATTTCTACAAGTTACAAAAGGACTTATGACTCACTGCCACAAAATAGCTTACCTCTTCTGTCCCTCAGGAAGGTGAACACAGCACTACTGAAAATGACTCAAGAGAATTCTACTCTAGCTTGCATTTCAGTTAAAAACTCTGAGCACTCAACCTACATTCTGTCATGCACAGAATGGAATTGGGGTGGCTGGAAAATGTGTTGGAAGGAAGGTATGGGGAGTTATAGAAGAGTCAAGTAAATGGAACAACTGAGAGAACTAAGGTAGAAAGACAGATGCCTGGATGGCTAAAAAATAGGACATTTCACAATAAGTGCAAGCCAACCTCTTAGGGCACATGGCCTAGTGGAAGAAATAGGAGCAGAACAACTCCAGGGAGGACAGGACAAACATCTGGAAAGCGGTGGAACTGTCTATACAGAATGTGGGCTTCAGGCTTTCACAAAAATCAGTGCAGATGTTCCTGTGAAGGTTGTTTTAGATGTGATTAACATTTAAAAGAGCAGTCTTTTAGTGGGCTTCATCTGATCAGCTGAATGTCGCAAGAGCAAATGTGAAGGTTTCCTAAAGAAGAAAAAATTCTCCTCCAAGACTGCACCATAGAAATTCTGTCTGAATTTCCATCCTGCTGCCTCATGGAATTCAGGCTCAAAACTTCAAAATAAACTCTTACCTGAATTCCAGTCTGTCAGCTTACCTACAGATTTCAGACATGCCAGTGTCCACTATCACAGGAGCCACCTTCTTAAATTAATATCCCTGTCTCTCTCTTTTTCTCTCTGTCTAGATAGATAGATGATGATAGATATATAGATAGATGACAGTCAATAGATGATGATAGATAGATGATAGATAGACCTCATTGTTTTCTTCTCTGGAGGACCCTGACTAATACAACTTACTAAAATTCATGATCTCACAGATGTTATTTAATATTTCTGAGCATCTATTTCCTAATTCTGAAAATAGGCATCACAACACACATAGGGTTTACACAGGGTCATGGTAAATACGTATGATAGTGCCTGGCAGAGTAACACTCAATAAATGATAGCTGTTATCATTTTGATGTAACTAAATCAGGCTTTGATGATTTCTTTGGGTGAGCTTTTTACTCAGGTGTTATAGACCAGATCTAACTATTTTAAACTTCTGCCTATTGTTTTAGTTCACTTTAACAAAAAATTCAAATATTTCGAATTTCTTATTATTTTAATTTCTTATGGTTATTTTACCATACCTTATGGTTATTTGACCATACTTTATGGTTAACACCATGGTACTGTCTGGTTCAAACGTGAATAAAATACCTCCATCATCAGAGACACAAGTGCAAGCTAATAAATCTATATTAAAGTTATACATATGATTCTATGAGCATGAAGACGGGAGCAGCTCATTCTGTGAGAGTTCAGA